>NC_141074.1:21354223-21356723 GCF_041138505.1 Cibotium barometz | reverse complement strand
ATTTGCAACATTCCCATTTACAATTTTTTAAATTTTTTGAAATATGAGCTCTTTCCCGGACCACGCTCGCTGTATAAGAAAGAGCATCATGGACGTTTAGAGACATAGAAAGAGTGTGTCAAGGCATGGCTTCTGCAAAGGTGCAGGCGGCCATGTTGATGTGCTGCTGCATGGCCGTGGTAGCGGCGCTGGGGGCCGGCGGCGGGTGCAAAAATTATAATAATGACCCGTTGGTTCTGCGCTACTACATGCACTACTTTGTGGGACAGGACATCGTGGAGGAGGTGGCGCCCCCCAACAGCAATGCCACCACCGGCTTCGGCTTGCTCGAAGCTATGAACCTCCAGCTCACGGAGGGCCCGGATTACGACGCCTCCATCCCGCTGGGCGCCGAGCACTGTCTGGCCGCCACGCTAGCGTACAGCGCCACCTACATCGGCAGCATGCACATCTGCACTGTCACCTACAACGACGGCATTCACGATGGTGTCTTCACCCTGCACGGCGAAGCCAACCTGCAGAGCCTGGACCGCGGCTGGGAGTTCGCCGTCACTGGTGGCACGGGAGACTTCCGCGGCGCTCACGGCTACGCAATCGGCTTCCGTCTCCCCAACTACGGCAACGACACCCACATCGTGTACTACTATGTCATCCACCTCTACCTCCCCGATCTTCCCGTCGCTCTCCCCTACTCCCTGGACTCGCTTCTTCCGGATTTGAGGGTGCCGATGTGATCCTCATTTACGACGCCGTAGCTGCAGCTTCTCTCATGGCCTTTTTTTTAATGTAATTCAAATTCAAGCACAACAATCCATAGCTTATGAACTGTGTGAGTCACGTTTTACAGTAAATCAGTAGTATGTACATCTTTCCTCCAAAGTACTTCCAGGAAATCGTGTGAAAGGATTTACAGATTGCCCCTTGTCATTACTATTTACCAATGCGCAGCCCTTTCTAATCATCCTTCCCATCTTCAACCACCTCATATCTAGTATTTATCCATGCCACCACCATAATAAACCATCATCCTTGGTTATTGAAAACTTATGAGTTATGAGTTAACCAGCTTTAGATTGCAAACTTATGAGTTAACCAGCTTAAACAAGTGTGGGAGGATGCAACTTTCAACACATGAAGGTGAACCATCTCCACCATTGGTAGTTTAATGAGTGCTTGATGACGCTGGAATCAACAAGGCTTAACATCTTTAGTGCCATTGTCAGGGAATGCCACTTCACTTTGCCAGTCATGAGTCTACAGTTGCTTGACACAAAGTGATAACACAATGTGGGAACCATGCTCAATTTTCATTGGATGTGGATGTTTGTGAAATCTTTGATTTTTAGGATTTGGTAAATGTTAATGCTAATTTCCACTTTTTTACTCAATCTAGTCTCTCTGCCCTATGTGTGTTTTTATATTAGTTCATGTTTCCATGTTTAAGAGTAGATTTTAGTCTTAGATTTAGTCTTGCTTTTACTTGAAATATGTTATATTAATTTTTAGCCTCAACTAAAATTTAAGTAAAGTATTTAGCACTTAAGAATACAAAACATGCTTGATTTGTATTTGAAACAGTTTAAAATTTATTCTTTATTAGTGTCGGTTCATTGCATTAATAAGAGTAGCAAGGTAGGCATTGCTTTTTTAAATAAAAAACAATAATAATTCTTTATATTTTAGATTTAATTTTCCTTGTAATTGTGGTTGAATCTTAGAATCATTGTGTTCAAATAGGATCAATTTTTGTCTACAATTAGAAGTAAGATTAACTTATAAAAAATATATCTTCACAAAGGGACTTAGCATACAATTTGTATCGTTGAGGGGGGGGTCTTGGATAGCTTCTTTAGCGATTTTAGTTTGAAGATTGTAAGCTTGTTTCTACACCTATAGAAATAAGAGGTTTTCAGTGTATTTATTATGTACAACCTCGACACAAAGCATTGGCGAGCCATGAAAACATGTCTTTCGTTATCTCAAAGGCACTCAGACATTGGGTCTCTTCTATAATAGAGGCTCGTCATCTTCCTTGCAAACTTTGACAAAATAGTGATTAGGCTGGTTGTTATGACACAAGAGTGTCCATTAGTGGTAATTGTTTGATCCTTGGTGGATCATGCATATGATGACTTAGCAAAAGAAATAGCCTAATATGGCCATCTGTAGCTATGAGGATAAATACAAGGCACCATTTATAGCTATAGTTGAATGTGTGTAGCTTAGATGCCTATTCGTAGATCTACATGTGAGACATCAATCCTCCACTCCTAACTACACTAATAGTTAAAGTGCAATGGCAGTTACGATGAATCCAATTTTTTCATGCTCACACAAAGCACATTGAGGTGCATTATTAATATGTAAGGGAAATGCTCCATGCTAGAGAGATCGACCTAGTGTGTACATGTCTACAAGGATTTGTTTATAAAAGCTTTTGTGAGAGAAAAGTTGGAAGTCTTCCACAAGGCTTGGGATTGGTCTATTATTCCCCATATAT
>NC_141074.1:21219223-21351723 GCF_041138505.1 Cibotium barometz | reverse complement strand
CATTGTGAGGTTAAGTGCTTTTCAGTACCTTACAGTAAGGTGAATACCTTTTCAATACTGTCAATAATTTTAAAATAGTACTGAAAAGTAATCCAAAGTACTCCAAATTACTCCATATCTTCAAAAAATACTCAAAAGTATCTTTCAATATTGTTATGCACCCCAAAAGTAAATTTTAGTACTGTTATGTACTCTTAATTAGCCCAAGTTGGCACTTTAAACCCTAATGTGTGTAACAATATATTTTGTGATGTTGGAAAGAGTTATATAGAAGATTTTAAGATAGCCATCCACAGGTGCAGACCTCTCTAAGATGCTTTGAGGGCCTGAAGCCTTACTGTGTGCACCAATTGAAGGACTAGATTACTTGTTGCTGTATATATCATGCACAAATGATGTATTTTAAAGATGCCTCTCCAATTAAATGTGATATAACTAGTTTGGGCACCATGGAAAAGCATGTACATACACTTGTGGACTTTGTGTTCTAGAAACTGGTAAGAGTCTGTGTGCAGCTCTTTAATTTGTATACAATAACATCACAACTCTTTGGGAATCTCTAATGTGTCCAAGGACTGAAGATTCACAGTTCCATGCACAGAAATGCTTTGTGTGCTCAATGTGGCATAAAGAGGATGATGCTATGTCCCAATGAGGTTTTAGAGAATAGCTTGTTGGTCTCAATTAAAGTCTTTGCGGATATATAGATAGGCCATGATGAGGATGGAGCAGTGAAGAAATGAAAGGATCTTGTAGTTTGACAGATGGGATGTAACGAGTTTATATCCTCATTTATACACCACATCACAAGTTTCATCAAGCATAACTTCATCTATAGATGGGAGGCTCAACATTCAACATTCAAAGATTGTTTTATTGAAGTATTCAAATGGTTTGGTGGTGTCGGTAGTAGTTGACTTTGTAGATAATTATTCTTTTAAAGAGAAGAATGAGATACAATCAATGCACAAGTATAATTATAATAAGGTGACCATCTTGGTTCATATATTATATGTTCACATGTCGTTGAGTGATGTCGAGAAGACCATCCATTTCTATATCTTAATGATAAGATGCATGAGACTCTATTTGTGTAGCAATGTTTCCTTTTGCATGATGCAGGTGGATGAAAGATCAAGGCTTTGTTCTGAGATGACATTAGGTGTGGTCCGATGGAGCTGCATCACAATTCAAAGAAATTGTCCATTCTTCTTTGTTTCGAGGTGCTTCAAACTCACTAGTCTCAAGATGACACATAACTTCTTTGCTTCACGCCATGAAAAAGGTGAGCACAATGGAGCAAGAGCAGTCATCAAGGGAAATTACACATGAGTAGTTTTTAGCCAGATGGTTGGCCTATATGAAGTGCATAATTGACGTGGTGGGTTTTTTGGATGCCATATTTAATAGTACATACCACGCAAGTTGCTCATCTACTAAAAGGGAGGTGAATATGGTCTTTTGGGAAATCAAGTAGGGTGAGGTACAAAGAGTTACTAAGTGGGATTGCAACCATGTGAAGGGTTCACGCTCAATGTATTGTATATAAAAGGATATTCAAGGATAGACAGATGTGCTTTAAGATGTAGAATTCTCTCTTGCTTTTGTAATAAATGTATGCGAGGGAAATGGAGAAGATGCAAAAACTAAGAACATGTAGATGGGTGGGAGTACCATACCATTGTTCCATTGGCTTAGGATGAAGATTCAGATGATGGCTCAAGTGTGATGACAAGGGTGCATGTATGCTGGTCACCATGATGCCTTTTGTGATGCATTATGTGTAGAAGATAACTTTGCAATTAATTATTAGGAAAAGAATGAGGATTTTTAAATTATGAAATGTACTAAGCCAAAGTGGTTGACATCTAACTCACACCGAGAACCCTTAAAGTTTCCCATGGAACTAGTACAAAGAAAGAGAAATCTATTGAGGATATCTAGTGAAGTTCATGAGAATGTTTACAATTGCATGCCATGTGATGACATGCTGAACTTGTAACCTTTGTTCTTGGATACAAATATAGTCAATGTGCTTACTTGTGTGTTAGGTGGTCCAATTTGCAAAGTGTACCTTCTCTTGCGTCTCCTTTTGTAATCGCTTGGTATTATTGCATACTACACTTCAATGTGACTTATAATTCTCTCTAGTAAAGTATTATAATTCTACACTTCAATGTGACTTATAATTCTCTCTAGTAAAGTATTATAAGCCAGTATGAAGTACCATAAAGTACTTTAAGCCACTTCAAAGTTCTATAAGGTTTTATAAAGTACTGTAAAGGATTGTAAAAAACCATAAAGTACTGTAAAGTTTTGTATAGCTCTATAAAGTTCTATAAAGAATTGTAAAGCACTATAAAGAACTGTAAAGTTTGGCAAAGTACTATAAAATACTGTAAAGTTTTGAACAGTTTTGTGATATAAATATACCATGGATTAGCATCCTCCCATCCATCAAATCCAAGAACTTCCCATTTTGGGCTATGTTGGTAGTCCTCCTCTAACAGTATAATTTTAGCAATAATTTGTAAAACTCACATAAGTGTAACTGCTATGTGTGTGTAAAAATCATAATTGTGACTACTGTGTGTGTGTAAATCATAATTGTAACTACTATGTGCATGTGCATGGGTGTAAAACTCACATTCAAACTTAGTGATAAGCTTTGAGATGTTGGTGGGTTTGTTCCACTCTAATCTTGGTGCAAGTTGCACTAGTGGTGGGGGTGTGATGTGCCACCCCTCCCTATTTCCATGGCTAATCTTAACATTTCTAAGGTTAGCCCTAGAGCAGGTGTAGGTTGAGGATAGGTTGGAGGAGGAGCGGGGCCAGGAGGATAATATGCCATTGGATGACCTTGCCTTATAGGTAGGTTAGATTGTACCCCTTGTGGTCCCATGTGGTATGCATGTTAAACTCCCTATGGTGGATATTGCTGATATACAGGTGGATTGGGCTGATGTGTAGGGCCTGGGTAGACCCTTTCTCTTTGGTACAAAGTTTCTGGTCCTTGAGATGATGGACTTGGGCCTAGGTCTTGTATAGAAGGTCTTTGGGCCCTATAAGAATCAGCCACACTTGAAAGAGGCACGACTCTCCAGACTGGTGGTTCAGTATTATGGGTCTGCTGGCTTTCACCCTACCCTACTAGAGATGGCGTGGGGGCCTAAAACTAGTGCTCTTAGCTCTATGTACAACTATTCATGATCAGAATTACACAAGATGTAAGCTCGGTCATCCCACGTCTCTATTACATTAAGCACTTTTCTCGATTACAAAAGATGGATTATAATAAGTGTAGCCACACTAAAGGTAAATTTAACCAGAGTGGTTAACACATGATGGTCTACATGAGAGTGACCATTGTCATAGAACAAAGTTTAAAAACATGCATGAAGTAAAGAGATGTTCAATTGGTAGTGCATGAGTGCATGTAACACATAGATCACACATGGATGCACATGCACAATCACATGCTATTTTGAAATGTAATATATATTATGCCATATATATATGTAGTTATTACATATATTTCTACATATGTTTGTAGCAAACTTTCTCTATACGCCTACCTTGAAGATAAATATGTGTGTGTGTGTGTGTGTGTGTGTGTGACACATACACACACCCGCACTCACATATGTTGATACATATGTGTGACACATACACACACCCGCACTCACATATGTTGATACATATAACACATAGATCACACATGAATGCACATGCTCAATCACATGGTAATTTGAAATGTAATATTGATCTTTGAGTGAAGTTACAATTAATATTACATGCTTGTTGCCTTTGATTGCATGTGGAGCAAATCTTCTCCCCCATGAAAGGCTTGCATTGAAATTTATGAAGTTTTTAGAAGTGCTCTCTCTCTCTCTCTCTCTCTCTCTCTCTCTCTCTCTCTCTACACCTATCTTGAAGATAAATATATATATGTGTGTGTGCTCACACACAGACATACACACTCGCACTTACACATATGTTGATACATGAACACATAGAACACACATGGATGCACATGCTCAATCACATGGTAATTTGAAATGTAATATTGATCTTTGAGTGAAGTTTCAATTAACATTTGCATGTTTGTTGCCTTTGATTGCATGTGGAGAAAATATGCTCTCATTAAAGGCTTGCATTAAAATTTATGAAGTTTTTAAAATTGTACACACGCACACATGCACACGCACACGCACATGCACACGCATAGAATAAAACTTAAATAGCTTTTATTATTTTAAAAAAAGATGCATGAAGTAAAGAGATGTTCAATTGGTATCTTATGGAGTACGTGTGTAGTGCATGAGTCCATGTAATACATGTAACACATAGATCGCACATGGAGGCACATGCACAATCACATGCTATTTGTAGTTATTACATATATTTGTAGTAAAGTTTCTGTATATGCCTACCATGAAGATAAATATATATGTGTGTGTGTGTTCTCACACATAGACATAGCACACAAACATGTCTATGTGTGCGCTCACACATAGACATGCCACACACACATGTCTATGTGTGTGCTCACACATAGACATGGCACCCGCATTCACACATGTAGATACATGTAACACATAGATCACACATGGATGCACATGCTCAATCACATGGTAATTTGAAATGGAATATTGATCTTTGATTAAATTTTCAATGAATATTTACATGTTTTTTACCTTTGATTGCATGTGGATTAAATTTGATCTTATCAAAGGCTTGCAATAAAATTTATGAAGTTTTTAGAAGTGCTCTCTCTCTCTCTCTCTCTCCCTCTCTCTCTCTCTCTCTCGCTCGCTCGCTCTCTCTCTCTCTCTCTCTCTCTCTCTCTCTCTCTCACACACACACACACACACACACACACACACACACACAAAGGGTAAGCACCCAAATGTAAAAATTCAAACACACACACACACACACACACACACACACAAAGGATAAGCACCCAAATGTAAAAATTCAAACACACATATACACACTCATAGTAATTATAATTATGATTTTTACACCCATGCACATGCACATAGCAGTTACAATTATGATTTACGCACACATAGTAGTCACAATTATGATTCACACACACATAGTAGTCACAATTATGATTTACGCACACATAGTAGTCACAATTATGATTTTTAAACACACATAGTACCAAAATTCCCGCCAAGAATCATGCTAGTTCGTTGGCGTTATAACCTTGATAAAAATCTTCGCAAAATGGGACGAGGGGGAATTTTGGAAGTTCCTACCTATGAAACCCTGGAGCCAACAAGCCCACCCTCACAAATTCTAAGTCACTACGTTATGGAGGGAGACTAAATGTAACCATTGTACTTAGCAGCCCCAATGCCATAGGCTAGAGACATGAATAGGATGGAAAAACGGCCACCTATATAGTGCTATAGCTGCACAGGACCTCACCGAGTGGTTGAGTGTCCTAACAAAAAAGGGATGGCGAGTACCTCTATAGGTGCTCTTGCCATTAACTCCCTTTTGTGTGTAGGATGTGGAATTGACCATATGTATAAAGATTTTCCACTAAGACCTCGAGAAACTGGGATGGTTCATGAAGCTAATCTGAACACCAGCATTAACCTACTAAGTTTGAGAGACGGCTTCATCCACATGGTTCCTCTCAACGCCATGAAAACCGACAACGATGCAACTCATGTTGCAAAAGCATCTGTCTCACGAGAGGCCAAGATCATACCCTCAAAGAATGTCCCTGAGAACAAGCACGAGTGACTAGACGCTCACAGAAGAAAACCACAAAGATTGGTAAGGTAGACTGCCGTGTAGTTATTCAAAGTGGTTCATAAGACGACACAACAACACAAGCATCAACCTCTTCGTCACAAGAGGAAGATTTGATACGCGTAGCCGCCCGCCGATCCCAAGAGCTGATTGACGGTACCCATCTCCCGAAAGAAGCTTGTTGAATATCCTAACCCCGTCGAGGACAAGGAAAGATTACAGGAAGCCCAAGCATTGGTAAGGGATTGCGAGGCACAAATGGAGGACGAGCCTCCTACAGCTAACCTTGATCCTTGTCTGTCAATTTCCAATGTAAGATCTACGGAAGATGCTTAGGTGTATTCTAGAGAGCTCCTAGACATGTCACCCCCACAGAAGCCAACATAAGCAATAGAACCTACTGCAAGCTACCCCCTACCAAAGGAAATTGTGTCTAGCTGAATATCTCAAAGATCTAGGGGATGACCACGTTTAAAAAATGGATACAGAGACCCCTATCCACATTTTGTACACTCAAAAGATCTTACGATTAAGCCAAACCAACCTTCCTCATGAAACAACCTCCGCCCCTAGAGACATTATTGGTTTCTCTTCCTTCCTTTCCTCTCAGATCCACATCCCTATCGGCACCTTTCTTCAAGGTAGCCCAAGTTTGTGGAAGGATATGAAGGACTGGATGGAAGGACGCCTAGGGACACACATGCACAAACCCACGGAACCAGACAGCTCTAATGACTCGGAGGAAGATGAACTTGTTATACCCCACGAAATAACTGCAACCCCCATGGTTTGAGTGAGTAATCTTGGACAATACTTTGAAGACGATGAAATCAATGTGGCTTTGCCACGATAACCTTCAATGGCCTCCAAGTCACAATAATCTTGGATGGGGGAGCACGAGTGAGCATTGTTACAAAGCAATGCTAGGAAAAATGGGGAGCACTAGCCATGGATGACACAACTTGCTAGTCAAACTCGTTGATAGAGCCACAGCTAGACCCATTGGTCTACTAAATTATTTAGTAGATAAAGATCCTTGGAACCACTTACCGCCACACCTTTTTGGTAATGAGCTTTGGATGTCAGCCTGTTTCTTGTGAATTCATCCTTGGAAAATCATTCATGAGAGAATCAAAGATGATTCATGGCTGGGATACCGACCACATTTATTCGAAGAAAAGATCAAACTCTAAAGATCAATCTACCAACGTGTAAGGTACACCCAATGAGTGGCAGACCATTCGCGTAGAGAGGACTTAGTCATAACTCAATCTAATGCAATCCATTTGTGTCAAACGTGCCACAAGACACTTGATGATGAAAAGGATAGTGAGGAGTGTGCACCTCTTTGGGAGCCGGAAGACCTTGAGAACTCGATGCATATCCTTGCCACCCTGGACATTCTCCCTAGACACATGAGTACGAGGTTTGCTCTACGGTAGATGGGTAGGAGATTACATCTCTATATATGCTTAGCTCAACATACCTACCTAGCGTTACCACCCAAGAACTGGAACAAGCCATTAGAATGGTACCATCAACAAGGGACACACGTTGCCTATAGGACTCGCAAGCCCGATGGATTCCCAGGGCCAGAATGATATATCTTTCCAGATGAGTAAGACACCTACTGGCAGGCTCTTCATCTATCATGAGGACCATAACTTGGCTGAAGGCTGTGGCCGAAGGCTAGCTGTAAGGTTTCCGTTCTCACATCCCAATCGAGGTTGCATCTGTTATGGCCCATCCAACCCCATACAAGGAGTAATTCCTCCCACATCATTCTTGCATGCATCACATAGAACTTCCCTTCTAAGGGATTATTTCTAATGTGGAATAAAAGCGTGACTATTGCTAAATAGTGAACATGCTGTGATGTCATTGTGGTGATTGTGGGTCAGGGGTATCTTTTAGTGTAGGTTCCCTAAGGAAACACCATGTTTCGTGAGACATTAAATTGTAATTAGCCCCTATGTCTACAAGAGCTAATTTTTGGATGAAGCTCGTCGGGGTGGTCATTCTTTCCTAACCACATCCGAGATGGCTTCACCTCCCATTTCTCTTCTTCGAGGTCGACCACTTGGTCCATGTTGACCATGATTTATCTTTGCCGAAGCTTCCAAGGCTTGCCTAGCTTTGGCCTCTTGTTGGGCAGCTTGTTTCATATCCTCATGGTCCTTTTTCCATTGTTTTTTATCATGGATGTCTCTTAAGGTGGCCTCAATGAGAAGACCATAGTAGTGTTTTAGTTTGCTACCATTGAAATAACCAGTTATTTCGACACCATCAAGTGTCTCGATATGCACAACACCTTGTGGGGTAATTTTAGTGACCAAAGTGCAAACTAAAACTGAAATGTGCAAAGTGCAACCGACAACTTTTATTTTAGTTTTCTATAAGCCCAAAGTGCAACCGACAACTTTTGTTGGTGTCGAAATAACCAGCTATTTCGACACCATCAAGTGTCTCGATACACACAACACCACCTTGTGGGGTAATTTTTTTGACCAAAGTGCAAACTAAAACTGAAATGTGCAATCGACAACTTTTGTTTTAGTTTTCTATAAGCCCAAAGTTCAACCGACAACTTTTGTTCCCAATTGTTGCGGGTTGGCCTCCACATTTTTTGTCAGAATGGCTTTTCGCTTGGCCATTCGCTTCTTGTGGGTAATAGGGGGAGGACATTCTGTGAGTGAAAATGAACTCTTGCAAGACGAATTGGATTACCTCATTAATGAAATGTGTCCCATTGTTCTCACAAGCTCAAGGGGTCAATCGAAGCATATGATGATGACTGATTTGTAAAGGAATTTAGCAGTCTATTGCACATTAGCTTTGCGGGTAAGCTCGAGCTTCAACCCACTTAGTGCAATAGTTCATGGTAGCTATTATATATCAAGCTTGAGTGTATTTGGCTATTGGACTGATGGGTCCAATAAAATATATGCCCCATTTTTCAAATGGTTGTAAAGATTACAAATGGTCTCAAGGGCGTGTTTTCCTTAAAGCAGAGAATTGCTACATGTTAACAGTCATCACACCGCTTGACATATTCTGCTACATCCGCCTATAGAATGGGCCACCATAACCCAAGCCGTGTGTGAGGAGCTCATGCGTAGTGATATCTAATGCGAAGTGCCCCCGAGAAAAGGAAGAGTTATCCTATTCCACAAGGAAGACATACTCATCTTCTCGAACACAGCGTCGTAGAATTTTATCTTTCCCCTGCTTATAAAGTTGGCCTGTAAATGAGTTGGTAGGAGGCTTCTTGTTTAATTAGGAAACGGGTGCGATCTTTACTGAAGAGGAGGGGGTCCACTAATAAGCCGTTGGCTAAAAACTGTGCTACATCCTCTCCCCATTCAGGAATCAAGCATAGTTGGAATAGGGCGGCATACCATAAATCATCACCTACTCCCACCAGCGGTTCGCCCATTGGGGATCCTTGACATGTGGTCTGCTAGAACATGCTGAGAGCCTTTCCTTACCATGACAGTGAAGTCAAACTCATGGTGATTCTACCTGTAATACAGGGCTTGTTTACCATGTACATAAGAGCTTGATGGTCGACACAAAGAAAATAAACTTAGTCGCCACCCAAAAGATAATGGCAAAATTTCTTGACGATGTAGACCATAGCTAATCCTTCTCTCTCGTTCATGGTGTAGTTCCTCTCAGCTTCATTGCATTAGGGCCAAAAACTGCTAGAAAAGGGATGTTTGTTAATCTAAGGATTAAGAAATTATCTAATTGTGAATTGACACATATACAAAAGTGTGGCATTCTTGTCTCCTCTAAATGTCTTCTTAACGGTTCTATTTTAGTGGTGGCGAACAGCTAAAACGGCTTAATTTAGACGTTTACGATGGCTAACATTAAAGTTTGGGTCCAAAATAGTGACATCTTATTCCATTTTATATTTCAAAAAATCAAGCAGGAAGATACGAAATCTTCTCTTTTCAGGCTCTGAAAACAACGCTATTAATGACAAATCACCAAATTTTTTCAAACGTCTACTTTCCACCTTTCCTCCATTTTGGTATGGCTCGTTCCCTTTTCCACCTTCCCTCCATTTTGGCATATGGCTTATTCTCCTTTCTTTGTATTTTCAAAAGACTCACTATTTTTCTCTCATCTGTGAGCTTCTATGGCATCCTCACGTCGTCCTTCTCATAATATAACTTCTTGTGATTTTCATAACACCAGAGAGGATGGTGTTTGGAAACTCATGTCTTTTCGTGTGAATGATTGGGTAACAATGCTTCCCTCTTGCAAAGGTGCCCACAGGGTGAAAAGAACCAAGCAAAATGAAGTGAAATCCCATTGGAAAGGTCGTGTTCTTGCCTTCAAAGTGATGACAATGGCTGGCTTGCAAAAGTTCAACATGTCTACATGGCCAAAGACATGGTGTTGAACTTGGATGAACATCCAATTCTCCATTCTTACTGTAATTTAACAAAACTTTATCTATTTGATACAACACAATATTTCTCCTTCTGATATATTTGTTGTTTGTTTAATTTCAGTTATCTTTCCACCATCAACAGCTATGGAGTGGCAACCTGTTGAGAGCTTAAGTGGCACATTCAAAGTAATTCACAAGGGGATTACAGATGTAATGTATGCAGACAAACCACCTTCATTTTACAAATCAGTGTATATTTGTGTATTTTGCAGAATACAGGGTTCCATCAAGAGAAGGTGTTCATGGAGAATTATATGACATACCTATTCCCACATTAATGTCACTTGAATGGGAAGTTCCTGATCCAAATACCATAACAAGCTTCAAATCCAAAATCAAAGATGATATTCTTAAAGCTATGTCTCCTGGAAGGATTTCAAGAAGGATAAAAATTCAATGGTTCTTGCCTATACATGTCTTTGTGGCATGTTTCAATACAATAGAATTGCAGAGGACAAGAACGATGTGGCTTAATAGAAGGCTATCTACGATTGATCGACACTGTACTTGGAGAAGGATGGAGTACCAAGGAAACTTTTCATATTGGCGACAATATCAGTTGTAGAGTAAGCCCAAATTCTATGTCTATCTCATACCAACTATGTCATCAATCTTTAGTTTTGGGCTATGACTATAGGAGATGGAAAAGCAAGCTTGGTAGTTGGGTCCCTTTGGATTTTAAAGAGAATTGTCCAGAGTTTGAATTTAACATCATAGTCCATCCATTCATAGATCCTAGGAACCTTATAGTAACATCAAACTGGAGACTACAACATGTAAGAGAGTCGCTTGAGTTTCTAGATGAAACATCACCTGAATATAGATTCAAAGTAGATGATATTGTTGTTAGTACAAGGATGGAGAGTGTAACCTCATGCATCACATGTCTTCCCCCAAAAAAAGTTGTATTTGAGCCACTTGCAAGGGCAAGTTTGTTAAGCTGAAAAGGATTTCTCCAATAATGTAATCAATATATTCTGCTAAATTTCGTCTTGACTTCTTCACAAAAATGGTCAACATATTGTTCGCAACACAAAACAAGGTTTAGCAGTTGAATATCAAATTGTTGATACTGAATTTAAGTACAAAATATAGTCCCAAAAAGGGTGTGTTCATATGGACAAAATGAACAAAACAAAAGCCAATTTGTGGAATCACTCAACAAAATCAACTTTTCTTTTGGCATGGGATGACCCTGGATCTTTAGAGAATCTTTCTCTCTTCTGTTTGCTTTGATCAAATTTGGCTGATTGAGGTTCAAGTTCCGGTGTTTTGAGCTCTTGAGGTGTTGGAAAGGAAGACTTTGTAGTGGATTCCTCAACTGGTGGTAAGTTGGGTTCTTCTCTGAGATCTTTAGGTGTTGGCGAGGGAGATTTGGCAGTGGGGTCTGGTTTTGGAGAAGGTTCTTTGGAGGTTGGCTTTGGAGACTTGGCAGTCTTCTTGGGGGACATGAAAAAGAAATTGAATGGAGAGCCAACATTTGCCCTCTTACTTTCTTTGTTGGATGAACGACGCTTTTGAATTTTAAATTTCACTGGTGAGTGAAACGGAAGACCTTTAGTAGCACTCTTCTCTTTGACAGGGGTCTTCTCTTTGATTGGGGTTTTCTCTTTGATAGGGGTCTTCTCTTTGATAGGAGTCTTCTCTTGAGCTGGTGAAGAGCTCTTCTCTTTAGCAGGAGGGCTAGGGCTCTTCTCTTTAGCAGGAGGGCTAGGGGTTTTCTCTGTAGCTTGAGGGCTCTTCCCTTTAGAATGGGTCTTCTCTTTAGTAGTGCTCTTTTTCCCCTTGGAAGATCTACTCTTAGTAGGGCTCTTCTTTCTTTCCTTCTTCTCTTTGGCAGAGGTCTTTTTCTTTTTGGATGAGCTATCCTTGACATGGCTTTTCTTCTCCTCCTTTTTTCTTTTCTTTGAAGTTGTACCCTTGGCTCCTTTCTTAGGTGGAAAGGGGGAATCAGGATCACTGGATTGATAGATCTTTCCAAAACCATAGACACTGCCTTCTCCCTTACCCAACTTACCCAAATATCTGGATATTCATGAAACTAAGGCAAAAGAAAATGATAAAATTTCTTAATATGAGAAAGTCACTAAATGTATTGACTCAATCAATCAATGCTATCATTACATTACAGTAGGATCACTGGATTGATAGATCTTTCCAAAACCATAGACACTGCCTTCTCCCTTACCCAACTTACCCAAATATCTGGATATTCATGCAACTAAGGCAAAAGAAAATGATAAATTTCTTAATATGAGAAAGTCACTAAATGTATTGACCCAATCAATCAATGCTATCATTACATGAACTTACAGTAAGTGTTGTCATTCTAAATCTTGACTCGATATCTCCAAGCATTAGCAAGCACCATCCATCCACAAGATGTGTCTTTCTGCAAAGGAACTTTCTGATTGTAGTACTTAAAATCTTCAAGTTTGTAGTCTTCATAGGTGGAACCTAGGAAACTCAAGATAAGTTTGGCAGCAGCACTGCAAGCATAAAATATTGAGGGTCAACTAAACAATTGAAAACTTACAAAATATTGCTCTAGAACATAAACCATGGTAAAGTTGATTCTTACATTTTACTTCTCCCATGAATGGATGCTAAAGAATTCATAAAGATTACATCTCTATCCAATAGATTGAAGATAATAAGACTCCAATGGCCTCTGTGATAAGATGAATACTGCAATTAGTTGTGAATATTGTAATGATGGACAAAAGATAATTGAGTGTGAGTCTTACACTTCAACATAAGGGTATACAATGTAATTGCATGTCAGCATATCAAAGTTATTTAGAAAACTTGCAAGATCCCCTTGCCTATTGAAAAGGCACTGTGTAACAAGGGGATCAAGAATGGTCACTTGTATAGCCATTGAGTCAGGAAGATGCCTCATAAGACATCTGGAGACATAAACAAAACATATCAATAAAATATGGAATCTGAGAAATTCATCAAGAAAGCAAAAGGAAATCCACACAGACCTCAGACAGATAAAGAGGACTGTGTCACATATCTCAATATTGTGATTCACAAGCATACTTGTGTCTTCAGGGGCAATGTCACAATAAACCTCATCCTCTCCATGCATGGAGACATCTACTACCATTTGACCTGTTACATTCTGATAAAGTTCTGAATTGGATGTATGAAGAATTTCAGCTTGCTGAGAAAGAATGGTAGTAGATGTCTCCATGCATGGAGACATCTACTACCATTTGACCTGTTACATTCTGATAAAGTTCTGAATTGGATGCATGAAGAATTTCAGCTTGCTGAGAAAGAATGGCATCCTCTGTAATCTTCTCCTGCTCTCTCTCTTTCTCCACTTCTTCTTTAATATTGTGAGCTTTTCTTGTACTATAAGTATGCAAAACATCTTCAATAACAACTGATTGTTTGGGTTGTCTTGCTGGAGGAATATTTAGAATTTCAAAAGCCCTCATATCTTGACTTGGAATGGGTTCCAAAGCTTTGTCAAATTTGTATCTAAGTCTGGACACAAGCACAAAATCTTTGCTCATGAGAGTGATCCTATGAGCAAATGCAGCAGCAATGTATCCATCATTCATAAAGTCGATCAAAAAATCCTCAGCAGCCTCTTGAAGACACATAAGGGCCTGTGACTCGCATCGGACTTTATCAAGATATGTGTTTCTCATTTTGCCAATTAACCTTTCTGATATGTCCCTGACAACCCGCATAAATGGCAGTCAAGGGATGAGAAGATTAGTAGATTTCTGTGCCGCTTTGATCTCTCTTAGTGACTTCACCTGATAGTTTAATCTCTTTCTTGCTGTTGCCCTAGCACGAGGCTTTGGAGGAGGCTTTTCTTGTTTTTCATCGACAACTGGCTTTTTGAAAGGTCCTGGTTTGTCTTGAGCTTTTTCAGTCTCCAAAGGGACGTAGACTTTCCTTGCAGTCTGTTTTGTCCTTTGCCATTGAAGTTTAAGAAAAAGAAGAGAACCCGATCGGGGTGATTTGTGAGTTGAGATAAAAAAACTAACAGTGGCCCGAACTAAGCGATGGGGCGGATCCAAATTGGTTGGATTAGCTCTATCGCTTGATTCGGGCTATACCCAAAACTAAGCGATTTGGCTTGATTTAGGCGTATGCGGAACTAAGCGATAATATATTGAGGCTCTATCACTTAATTAAGGGGTAGCCGAAACTAAGCGATGAATAGCTTCCAAAAGGATTGGAATAGCTCAATCGCTTGATTCCGGATATGTCGGGAACAAAGTGAAAATGGAGATCGGCTCTATTGCTTGATTCGGGGTATGGCCAAGTGAAAGGGGAGGATCCGGAACCAAGCGATGAAGAAGGTCCGATTTGTTTGGACGAGCGTTATCGCTTAAATCCGGGACTTAGCGATGAGAAAAAGATCCAAGATGTTCGGATGAGATCTATCGCTTAATATGGGTGAGAAGGGTAAAAGAAGATTCTGAGAATTTTCGAGGAGCAATTTTGCTTGATATCATGTCGGTAAAAAATAGAAATGTTTTCATGAAAATTAAATTTTTATACCTCGAATCCGTCCGTACATAGGACCGTTGGATACACGTGTCATGCAATCATTTTTGCCACGTGGCACGAACGGTCACTATTTAAGGTATTTTTTCCACGCTCCATGTGCTCCATCGGATATTCTCAAAAACCCTCTCTCGTCTTTTTTTGAACCTTCAAATTGCCAAGGCCCGCACCAGATGATAGAAGCATTCCTTAACTTTTGGACCACTTATTTTCGCTTAGTCGGGCTCTGCCATATAGTGACTTCCAAGCTCTATTTTGCAAAACTCTCTCTCTCTCTTTTTTTCGAACCTTCAAATTGCCAAAGCCCACACCAAGCAATAGAAGCATTCCAAAACTTTTGGACCACTTATTTTCGCTTAGTTGGGGCTTTGCCATATAGTGACTTCCAAGCCTTCTTCAGAATTGTTCCAGCATTTTTCTCAAATATCACAATGAGTAAAAGTGTTGAGGGACGACATGAACTTGTTGAAGAAAGCCCAAGTGAAAGACTCTTGAATGCTATTTTGCAAGATGGTCATGACATGAAGGTATACGCAGATGCAGTGGAGATATTCAATCCAAGGTTTGTTCTTTCAGATGTTTTGATGAAGCTTAAGGACATTCTTGAAGAGGAGTACAAACAATTTGAAATGTCAATTGAAGGTCATTGTTTTCATATCGGAGACAATGATTTTTGTCACCTTACCGATTTTACTCAGCTGTCAGTGGGGAGAAAGCCAAAGTTACAAAGAGGTTCAGTAGATTTTCAAATAGAATCTCTTTCATATGCCCTTCATCCATTTCTTGTCCAATTCATAAAAAGCTTTGTAACCTTGTCCCCAAAGATGTCTCCTTTCTTTTCTTTCTATTTTTAAGAGCAGAAATACAAGATAAAGAGCAAGAATCAGATATTGATGCAGAGAAGGAGGAAGAAAACTTAAATGTCACCACAGTCTCAAAGCTACAGAAAAGTGAGAATTTAGAAGAGGAAGAAATTGATGTTCAAGCTGAGGAGAAAGAAAGTGCAAATCTTGATGTTGCTGAATTTAGGGCTTTCACTGTTACTGAAGAGCCCCCTCAGAGGAAGCAAGCATATCTGAATCCTCTGTTAGTGTTCCAAGCCTTCCTTTCTTCTATATCAATGAGAAAGATTTTATTCCTTTGTCCTATCTTCAATGTCTCTTCAATATTAGGGAAGACTACTGTATTACAGCAATTTCAGAAGCTTGTGAGGTGACCAAAGACTTTATTGATACAGAAGTAGAGTCAAAGGAAGAGTTTTTGGCACTTGATTTGCAAACATCTGACCACTCATTTATCCCTGCTCCTGATGCACTTGCCTTGTGCCTTAAAAGAGTGGATGAGGAGAAACCTTCCCTTAGAGATGAGGATTTTGAGAACAGGCTTATTGAGTTAGGTGTAGAGTCTTTTGGCAGAGATTTCAAGCTTCAGGTAGATTCTGATAAAGTGGAAAGGGTTGGCTCATGCAACTTGATGAAAGACAAAGTAGTAAGTGAGGATGAGTTGCAGAAGGTAGTTTCCTTTTAATCTTTTGCAAAATGTTATTGTGATTGTAATTTTTTTAAAGTGAGGTTTTTGTCTTGCATATTGAATTGCTTGATAAGGATGATTTTCTAGGAAGAGCTAAAGGCAGCAGAGTGAAAGCTACAGAGACTAGGTCAAGAAGGTCTTTATCTGTTCTCATGCACTACTTACCTACATTGGATAAGGCTGTGTTCTGTGCATTCCACATGAACTTCTCTGAAGATGCTGAGTTGCCAATATTTTCCTTGAAGGTGTTGTCAAGGTTCATGGGATACACTCCCCTTCAAATAAATGCTAACAAGGTCTTGCTTCTAGAGAGAGCTGCTGCTCTTAGAATCTTTGGATATGCTCTGCAGGTTTCAATGCCTCAAGAGCAGGATACTTTCTTTGCTACTCTAGCTATGCAACTGCAGCAGCTGAGGAGTCAGATATCAATCTTCTTGGAGGTTATAGAAGGAGAAAATTTTTGAGATACAGAGGTGCATGCCAAATAGTCCCAAGAGAATCAAAAACTAATGTACACACAATATTTTGCAAGGACTGATTATAATTCAGCAAATATTTTGTAAGAGGTCTTCTTCTTTGACCACCTCCTCTTCTGGTACATCTGAAAAAGGAAGTTCTCGCTTGATAGTGAGACTTTTCCATTCCTTGTGTGTTCCATGTTGCAAGGGGTCCTTCTGTAGAAAAATATGGTCCATGCAAGTAAAGAATATGCTACAAAGACAATTCTTTGTTAGTAAATTTAAGAAATTACACTTTAATTTTAACTATTTTGATAAGTCTGAACACTCACCAAGTAATAAGTTATGTCTTTTTCTCCCCAGGCATCTATGATAGCTTTTATTAAAAGCTTTATTGCTTTTTTGAAATCATCTGCATAAGTATTTGAACCAACTTGTTGTCTTAGGACTTTGAAAAAATTGTCGAGTTTTTTCCAAACTTCCATACGTTTGTTGGCTACATCTGGTCTACCTTTGACATTTGTGGTAATGACACATAGATGTTTCCAGCAGTTCCACATTGCATTGACTTGTTTGGTGTCATGGTTGCTCAAAAATCTTCTTGCTTTTGCTCCTCCCATTGAAACATCTTGCAGAACATCACCTGTACCTCTAGAAAGAACAGGATCTTTTTTAAGATGCACTTTGCCACCATGGAAACCCATTTGAGAGAGCAAGGCTTTGTATTTTTCCATGCACTCATCTGCAAGTTTAGTCGGCTTAATAGAATATGCATAGTCCCGGAGCAATTTGTCCAAGATTCTTATCTCTGCATGCAATGTACATATATGCACATTTTTTAAATGTATTGGTAGAATTGGATCCCAAATTTTAACAGAAGTTGGATAATCGACAACATTCACATTATTTCTGGATGGTGGTTTTCCAATCTCATTTTCTGCAAGCCATTCTCTTGTCCCTATGCTTGCCATGCAATAAAGACATGGATATTTGGTATTTGCTCCTCCACATACACCAAACATACACTTCAACACCTTGAGGTCGGCACTCAAATGCCATTCCACAATGAAATCACCTATGTCGTCTACATGAAGGTGTTCACTTGCATTTTGGCTCTGAATAACTAAAGGAATGTCTGTATGTGAAAAGAGCCACTTTAATGTTTCATGACTCTCTACTGGCACATGAGCTGATCCAATCCACCATAGCTCCATTTCTGATTGAGTTTTGTGGTATGGAGAATCAAGCTTACCTTGACTATAGTCCAATGCTTTATTCATTAGGGATATAGATATTCTTTCCATTTTTTGACATTTTTGGATTTGAGCTTCATCTAATTTTATAACAAATACAAGTTTTCCTTCACAATCTATTTCTCGAATGTTGTAATATCTCACCATAAAAGATTGGACTTTTCTAATGTTCATCCAAATATTATTATAAACGTTGTATTCAAAAGATGATTTTTTTTCTCTCATATGGCATTGTTCCCTCAATATAGAAATACTCTCCAAAATGTTTAGAAATTTCCTCATTTAATAGAGTTCTATATTTTCCAACATTGTGAGGTCTAGGCAACCCAAAAGAAGGGAATCATAGTCACTTGATGGCAAGAATGTTTGAGGAGGAAGATCAAGAATTGTCGATCCATTCATTCCCTAGTATTGAATATGAGACAAACACATGGAAGGAGCACTGTGTCACAAACTTCTTGCATTTGGGAAGGCTGGACCAATAAGTCCATATCTTTTAGTAGATGTTGAAAGACTAGTTTTTTTTTAGTTTGATTTTCAGGAAGTTTCAAAAGTTTCAAGATATCCGACCTATTCATAAGCTCATTCAAAAATCTTACCCTTTCCTGAGCATTAGACATGTCAAATCCTAGAAGGGTAGTAACATGATCTCTTACAAGTTTTAACCTTTTTTTCCTTTGTCCAGATCTCTCTGTCAAGTTAACTACATCCCGCATTCGTTTTACTTGTGCTCTTAACCCTATTGGAGTTTCTTTTAAGGTTTTCAATTGATCATTTTCTTGTTTCAAAGACACTATTTTGTTTTCAAGTTCTATAATCCACCCCATCACCAACAAATCTAATCAAATCATGTGGTGTGTGAAAAGAAGGATACCTTCATGTTCTAGGATCCGGTGGATATAGACTTCCATCTGTCCATAGGTCAATATGCTTCTTTCCTTCGTTGCGAAGATGTTGAGCTTCATTCGCACATGAAAGGGGTCTTTGGTAGACACTCCGTGTAGTTGCATACTCTTGGTTGAGCTTGATATTCAAATGAAACTTACGATTATATGTATCACTCATTACTAACGGAGCTAAAAATATTAGCAGAGCTATTAGAAGATGAGAGACACAGAAGAATGAGAATGAGATGTAGCTTGTGAAATTCTTAGAGAAGCAGAGGAGTGAAACTAAGAATAAGCTTGTGAAATTTTTTGGAGAATGGATGAGAGCGCGTTCGGAGGGAATGGTCATTCAAAAGTAAGAGAAATAAGTATTTGCCGCGAAGTCACTAAAAGAGGACAAATTTCGAGACGAGCCATTAAAGAGTAGCATGAAAACGATATATTTTTTTAGATTTTAAAATATGTACTTAGATACGTGTTCAATCACATAGATACGCTTTAAATATCCAAAACGGCCAAATTTGGAGCCGTTTTGACCATCAACGTTCTACTAATTAGCAAGTTAGCGAATTCCTTACACATCCCATTTTGAGACGTTTTTGGCCCTAATGGAGTTGGTAGCTGGCAAAGATGATGGGGAAATCCATAATGTGTTCTCCTAGAGTTAAGCCAGCACATATCCAACAGCAAAAGCTGAGCGTCGATGTAGACATGGAAGATAATGTCCCAGTTGGGGGACGTGAGAATTAGAGCACTCGCCAAGGCTTCTACTTCTGGAGGTACACCTTTCATGTCTGTGTACTTCCAGGTGAAGCAATCCTAGAATTCAATGAGTAGAGCAATGAGCTTGGTCTCTTCCTCTCTATAGAGAGGTCTTCTCCAATGCTCCCACATTCCAAGAAGTCATCCTTCCTACACCCCCCACCAACACACCATCATTCCACCTTCACAGCCCCACAAATCTATCCCACTCAAGAAGAGGCCGCTCACACTTCCAACCCCATCATTGCCTCTGACAGTCTCCCCCCACACCCTCACGCTTAACAGCAACCCATTCCAACATTCTCCCACTCACACAAGCTATCGATCCACCACCGAAAATTAACTGCATTAACACTTCTAACTGTACTAACATATGCACATGCATGCCTTCCCCGACTTGGGTACCTAAGAAGCTCCTAACCACACAGGGTTTTTATGAGGGCACATCAACATTATGGATCCCCCAACGATCCAAATCCCACCCTCATCCACCAGCAAACAAAGCTTCACCCCCCTCGCAAAAGCAACCAATTCACCAACCACAAGCCTACAGGGTATAGAATGAAAACCAATCCAAATGCTCTACACAACATCCCTGTCCTTAATCAAGCCCTTTGCCATGTCCACAACCAACCTTCAAGTCGATCCCCAAACCTCTACTACAAGCCCAGCACTTCTACGAGAGCAATCGAGACATTTGGATCCCCAAACTACCCAAACCCCAACTCCCACCTTTCATTATATACTCAGCACTCACCGACCTTCCAATGGAAACCCAAGGTGGCCTCCACCACAAAGACTGCCCACGAAAAAAGGAAGCAGAAGTTTCACAATGACATTCTAACCCCCAATTTTCTGCCACCACTGATAAATATTACTAATGATATACCCTCAACATCGGCAACTTCCCCACTCATTATGGTAAGGCTACACCGGAGTACTCCCAAGCCAATGTCAACCTCTTTAGTTTCAAGTACTCCCTCTCGCCATCAGCCTCTACATCCCCATAGGAATCAGATGTCCCCACCGTATTATCACCCAATTGGAACTGACTCCTAACCTTAGCAAATTGGGCATGCAGTCACTACAAAACCCACAATGGGGTGCTGGCAGCATAGCCCATGGGTACAAAACCTAATTCAAGGTGCCCTTAAAAAACTGATTAATGAAGTGCCACGATCATACCATTCAATTTCCAAATCTGCCACCATTCACGGCTGCACACGAAATGTTGTTCAAAATGCCCTAGCCGTTTCAGATTTACCACGGCCGAAACCAAATCTTGCCACGCACGTGCCCTTCTCGGCCCCAACTTGGTATGCATGTTCTGACAATTGTCACATCGATACCAACTCCAAACCAAGATGCCATGGCCCTTCGCTTAAGATGCCACGTCCATTCGCTAGTGATGCCATGCCTATACCATCCTAAATGCCACGGCCCTGTCCTTCTAAAAAAGTATAAATATGGATCCCACCCCCTCATTTATCAGCTCTCCTTGTAGCTAAAATCTTGCAGTTTTTTCTCTTGAGATTTCACATCCTCACACCCTTTCTACACCATGACTGATGCCTCAGACTCCTCCATGGAGGTCCACCACCACACTTTCATCAGGAGAAAGCACCCGGTAGGGGGTAGATTTGAGGAGTATGCCCACCACCCCACACAACTGTAACACTTGGGGGAAGCCCTGATGAAGAACCACAAGGTGGAACACAAGCTACTCTATTTCACTGGGCTGTGCTACAGGGCAATCACAGTCGACCCCGCAGTCGTATCTAAGCTAGAGCAGCTGCTTCTCACCTGGGGGGTTTGCCCACTCTAGAGCCATGGGGGCCATACTTATACAATAGTCTGTATTTTAAAGAAACTGATGATGCCAACATGCATACCGAGAAAGTCTTGGATAATGAAAGCCATGCGCATAGGGTACAGATTAGCATGGAGCTCATTAGATATGACTTACAACTCCCCCACCTGGACCAGCCCTATGTTAGGCTCACTAATTTCCCCAAGCTGACCAAGGGCACATATAGGAGCAACCTGAACAAAGATGGGGTGGAGTGGGCCAACATGCATACCGAGAAAGTCTTGGATAATGAAAGCCATGCGCATAGGGTACAGATTAGCATGGAGCTCATTAGATATGACTTACAACTCCCCCACCTGGAACAGCCCTATGTTAGGCTCACTAATTTCCCCAAGCTGACCAAGGGCACATATAGGAGCAACCTGAACAAAGATGGGGTGGAGTGGGCAAACATTACCAGAAGATTTGATTATCAGCCCCCCTAAAGTTTCTACTCACTACACATTGGACATACAGATTCAGCAAGTGCAACATGACTAACCTGGCGTGAGTGCACCAGGGAAAGATGGACAACTGGGCAGAGTATTTGCACAAAGATCTTCATACAGTTTGCTTTAACCCATAGGGGAAACTAGCATGGCCAAGCCACCTTACTAACCAAAGTACTTTATAATGCAGCTAGGTGGGAGGAGTTACCCCAAGCCATCCAGTTGAGTGGCCCCGACATAGTACCAACATCTTTGCCCCCGCTCCACAGTCCTCTCCCCACTCCCCACCAGCTAAGAGGTACCACCTAGATAAGGGAAAAAAGCAGATACCCCCCCACTACCCCATCCACGCTCTTCACACAGGAAGAGCTGGTAGCTCAGGAAGTACAATGAAAGACTAAGAAAGAGGAGGAGAAGCAAAAGCAAGCTTTCTTCCAAGCGCGCAGAACCTCTTTGAGACACCACTCTCAGAGAACTTTACATATTTCCCCCCTTTAATAAAGGCTGGACCCTCCTCCCCTCATGCATCTTAGCAAAATACATTAGACACCCTCCACTGGGGCCACGGTTAGGCAGCTGCTAGGCATACATTGAGAGCGTCCATGTAGCCCATGGCGATGTGCCCAACTTTGCCTTAGGTTTTTCACACATGGCAAGGGAATTGATCACACAAATGATGGATTGTATCTACCATCAATAGGAGGTGTCCATAGTTTCACAACGGGAGATGTTGTTGGCCAAGGCACATGAGAGACAAATATCTAAAGTTCTCTACTAGGTTAACTTACATAACCTCTAGTTGCAGAACATAATTGCTGAAAGGGAGCAGTAGCTCCGAGTAGGCCATTGCTAGGATCTAAGCCTATAAGATTCCTCCCCAGCCCCTGAAGATGTCCAGTATCTTCCCCTATAAACAATCCCCTTTTTCAGAACAATAAGAGATCTTGTTTCTACCTATTTTGGCCTAGAGAGAGAAAATATTATAGAGAGAGATAATTCAACTTTTAGATATCTTTGGATGGAAAAATATCCTTTCTTATTAAAATAAATTCCCTTGAAATAGAAGTTTAAAAAGAATTTCCTAAGGTGCATTAGAAATAAATTATAATCTGCTCAAAAGACCTTAGCCGCCTAAGGGTCCAGATTTTTAAAAAATTTTCGATTAAGGTTCTGAGGGACCAATAAGATTAATCCAAATGTAGGGAAGAGATAAATTGAAGAAATAAAGAAAAACCCCCTAAAAATGAGTAAATTCTCACATAAGATGAAGAGTGGAAACATTAAAAAACTGAATTTTTGACACCTCTCAGAGTGGGGATTCCCCCTCATGAAGGACGCACCTTTTTTCTCATCATAAACTATGACACATATGTAAGGAAGAGGAGTTCTTTAAAGGAGGTGCATATTTCACATAAGATGAAGAGTTGAAAATGTACAAGGTTTATTAGTAAAAAACTATGAGTAATATTAAAAATATGAGATATTTTGGGTATCCAAAAATGAGTAAATGCTCACATAAGATGAAGAGTTGAAAATGTACAAGGTTTATTAGTAAAAAAACACATATGTAAGGAAGAGGAGTTCTTTAAAGGAGGTGCATATTTCACATAAGATGAAGAGTTGAAAATGTACAAGGTTTATTAGTAAAAAACTATGAGCAATATTAAAAATATGAGATATTTTGGGTATCCAAAAATGAGTAAATGCTCACATAAGATGAAGAGTTGAAAATGTACAAGGTTTATTAGTAAAAAAACACATATGTAAGGAAGGGGAGTTCTTTAAAGAAGGTGCATATTTCACATAAGATGAAGAGTTGAAAATGTACAAGGTTTATTAGTTTTTAAAAAAAACTATGACACATATGTAAGGAAGGAGAGTTCTTTAAAGGAGGTGCATATTTCACATGCTTGAATGAGTTTTAAACTCATAAAAATTGAGATATTTCATCTCTCCTCTCTCCTCATTCAAGTCTAGTTCCAAAAAGTTAGCTTAACTGACCTAAAAATGGTCAACAAGTAACCTAACTGACTTGGAAAATTCTAGAATCAGTTTGTTTGGTTAGGAGCTCAAATTTTCCTATAAATAGAAGCCTCCCCTTGTTGAAAAAAATATAATGTCTTATGCATTGTTACTCTACTCTACCTAAGCCAAGAACTGTGAATTCTTTAATAACTCACTAGTTTTTGATACTTCTCTCTTTCTTCAATCCCCATTGGTGGCTCCATCAACATACTAAACCAATTGATTGGTTGGGGGCCTCTACCGTGAACAAAGAATCCAGCAAATTATAAGATAAGTATAGTGAATTATGATCTTTTCTATAATTTCTCAATGATTCTCTCTTCTCAACCCCTCTCAAGCTTGAGAAGCTTAATTGGTATGGTTTTTGAAATGCTATTGAAGTTAATTAATTAATGATAGTAAAGAATTACATAAAATTCTATTTATATTTAATTCTAATGGTTTTTCTCTCTCTCTCTCACTTAAGAAATGGTCATACTCATGACCCTTTTCAATCCAAATGAAGCTTTTCATAAGGCTTTTCCTTAATCCAAGATTAAGCTATGCTTGAGGCCAAATTAATGGCTTTTTTTTCTATGCTTTTAGTTTATGTATATTGATGATTCAATCCATTATGGATTGATGATCCAATTAGAGACCATTCTAATTATTTTCTTAATGATCCAATTAGAGACCATTATGGATTGATGATCCAATTAGAGACCATTCTAATTATTTTCTTAATGATCCAATTAGAGACCATTATGGATTGATGATCCAATTAGAGACCATTCTAATTATTTCTTTAATAATGAGCCTTATCCCTTAGAAAAAAATTGAGATTTATCAGTCATAGTAGCGGAGCTATGGCAAAATTTTTATAGAAATTACGCATAAAATAATTTCATTCAAAGCATAAAAAGAGGACTTCCTACCATATTCTAGGAACTATCATCCTAGATTAATTAAAAGAATATTATTATGCATGGAGATATGGATGTTTGCATGTAGATGTAGAGGTATGGATGTGAGTGTGAATGTGGAGGTGGATGTATGCATGGAGATGTGGATGTATGCATGTAGAAATAGATGTGTAGATGAGGATGTAAATGGAGATGTGGATGGATGCATGTAGAAGTAGATGTATAGATGTAGATGTGAATGGAGATGTGGATGTATACATGTAGATGTAGATGTATAGATGTAGATGTGGATATGGAGGTGGATGGATGCATGTAGATGTAGGTGTATAGATGTAGATGTGGATGTGGAGGTGGATGGATGCATGTAGAAGTAGATGTATAGATGTAGATGTGAATGGAGATGTGGATGTATACATGTAGATGTAGATGTATAGATGTAGATGTGGATGTGGAGGTGGATGGATGCATGTAGATGTAGGTGTATAGATGTAGATGTGGATGTGGAGGTGGATGGATGCATGTAGATGTAGATGTATAGATGTAGATGGGAATGGAGATATGGATGTATGCATGTAGATGTAGATGTATAGATGTAGATGTGGATGTGGAGGTGGATGGATGCATGTAGATGTAGATGTAAAGATGTAGATGTGAATGGAGATGTGGATGTATGCATGTAGATGTAGGTGTATAGATGTAGATGTCGATGTAGAGGTGGATGTATGCATGTAGATGTAGATGTATAGATGTGGATGTGAATGTGGAGGTGGATGTATGCATGTAGATGTAGATGTATGGAGGTGAATGTGAATGTGGATGTGGATGTATGCATAGAGATGTGGATGTATGCATGTAGATGTGAATGTACGCATATAGATGTGGATGTATGGATGTGAATGTGCATGTAGATGTGGATGTATGGATGTGGATGCATGAATGTGCATGTAGATGTGGATGTGAAAATAGATGTATGGATGTAGATGTGGATGTATGGATGTGAATGTGGATGTGGATGTAGATATATGTATGGATGTGAATATATGACATGTGATGTGAAGGAATCTGAAGTGATGAGATGGAAAATGATGTGATGGGATGAGTACACATATAACTGGAATGTGGAATAAGCAATGTGGATTGATGAGGGATAATGTGGAAAAATGAGAGTTAATATAGAAACTGTATTTTGTGACTGTTTGTAACTGCTGTTTGTAAATGACTGTTTTATGTCAAGATTGCTGGGAAAGCATTGTGACCATCTTGTGATTAAGGTCGTGGAGACCTAACTGAAAAAGTTGCAACTGTTGACGGAGAGTCAATGAAGGACGTCTCGCATAGCAAGGTCGACCAAGGTTTTGACCAGCCTCGGTGCGATTAAAATGGTGAGCTTTCGGTACGGTGGATGAGGGGCCAAGGAAGCGGCCTATGAGTGAAGCGCTAGGTCACCTGCGAGGAGGATCCTAGAGGGTGCTGACCATACGGTGCTCGGGCTTTGGGTCGCCTAGGATACCCACGCGTGCGTCGAGGAAGATATTGGAACAGAGTTGGAGTTGTTTTCTGAAATCGGGCATGGATCTGGTGGATTGACCTTGCTGGTCTTCAATGGATGAGTCCATGGCTCTTTATATGGATCTGTTGGTTGATCTTGCTGATCTTCAACGAGAGTCCATCTTGATAAGAGATTATATTGCCGAGTATTATGGGCTAGGGATTAGGAAACGGCCCCTGTGTGTGGACAGGTGGTGAGCGTCCTAGTTGCCAATGATGCCATAGATACTCTGATGAAGGAATGATGGGAAAACTTAAGAATCAACCGGATAACTTGGAAGATTGTGATCAGTGATACTATGGTTTTATTAAAGGATTGTTTTAAGCTAGTTGAATCTGTGAAAAGGCAATTTCATATTGGGTGTGTGAGTGGTGTGACTAGTTTTATTTTGCATGAACATCCGGCTAGGGGGCCTTGGAACTCTTTTCCTTGGTACCCGGGACAAAACCTAACCAAATTCTTAATTGGATCCCATCACTACAGTGGTTGGGTGGTTGGCTAACCCATGGGATTGGATGGGGTTATGCTGGACTGATGGATCCGTAAATCGAGACTCAAACTTTTGTTTTTACGATAGATAAAATAAATCCCGAACAGTAATTGTTCTATGGATAAGAATTAACGGCTGTGCCTCTTGAATGGGAAAAAAAGCGTTGATCCCAATGATCCATGTGCAAGTTTCTTCCTTGATCTGACCAAGTATCTTATAGATGTAATTGGATCAGCTCGATCAGAAATGATCTTGACTACGTTAGAGTAAAAAGTTATCCTGGTGGAATCGCCCGTGCTTTCCGGATAAAGGAAGTTTTTTGGGTTCGGTTTTGGAACAACCGATGGATTAGTCTCTTGTCCGGATATCCGTTTTGGTGAGGCCCCGAATGTGGGACCCCTGTCCCGCGCGAGAAGTACTTCTTTCGCTGCTAGTATCCCGAATCTGTTGCTCGGTGGGAATAGGGATCTTATAGTTGGTATCAGAGCAATTGGTTAATAAAGATCAACTGAGAAGACAAATATGTCAAAAATTTATCAAGAAACACAAAAAAGTTATAATTGTGTGATATAATTCATACAATTTGATATTCAAACTGAAATTCATAATTTGGTAATTGGTTCTTCAGATGGAAGTACCACAATTATATAGAATCCCTGACTTGCTTGAGGCCTAGACATGATAGTATTTACCTTATAATTCCAAGGGCTGTGACTACCCGTATATACCGAGAGTATACTGCAGCTCTTTACTGACAGTATATACGAGTAAATCTAAGACTTGAAATTATAAGCGTTAATGCTATCCAGATGATGATTTCGAATGTGATTGATATGATTTTTAATTCTGTTTGAGAATTGATGAATTGATTTGGATTCTGATTGAAAATGCTGATTGAAAAATGTTGATTTTTAAAAATTAGTTGAAATATAATAAAACCACAATGAGGAGGAATGGGACGAGTCCCTGTGATGATATTCATAACTAGAATGATGATAATGAATTCAGCAAATCACTATGAGATTAGTGGGTTGTGCTGTCAGATTGCTACTTTTAATACTTGACCGGTAGATCAAGTTAAGGGATGTCAAATTGAGAACTTGCTTGACTAAAATTCCCGTGGAGGAATGTTCCGAAGGAAACTTTTTAGTCTAATGGACCATTATCATGTTAAAGATATGAATGATATGATCTGAATGAATTGTTATTTAATGATGAGTTCTATATAAGGGATATTTATCCCAGTGTTCTGTTGGGTTGACCAGAATATAAGGAACCCCAGAATAAAATTTGATCTTAAGAAAAAGAGCTGTCCTCTACCTTGCGAGATGAGGACATCTCGCACTTTTTAAGTGTGGTAGAATGTAAGATTCCTCCCCAGCCTTCGAGGTATACAGGAGTAAGAATCTCCCTTTCTGATCTTATAATTATTCCCTCTCTAAAATAAAAGAAAGTTTCTGTTTAAAAAAGGAAGACCCTTTCCCTAGAATACTTCTCAGGAGTCCCACCTGTTTTAAGGATTTAGAACAATGAGTTCAGAAGTGAGAATCGGTGTTTTGGATACCAAGGTTTTGGTTTTCATTCGAGTACGGCCCAAAAGAAGTTCTTTATCTCTTGGGGAGTATAAGAAGTTACCCCCCCAGATATTGTGACCCTTATATCTGAATTCAATAATATGAAAGTAGGTGACTTAGCCTACAAGCTTCTTTTATCTCCTCATCTCAAAATTCTTAATGCCTTCTATAGAAAAATGTGTCAAACACAAATCATGGAAAGACGGTAAAACTTCAGTGGCAAGTTACCGTTGGCTTCTAGGTTACGCTAGCTCCTTCCTTTATATAAGTCATAACTTTTACTTGTCGCTCACAGTAATCTTACTCCCATCAATCTCCTTTCTTTCTTAATCTCCTTCATGGCTTGGCAACATGAATTAGTTTTATCCATGATGATTTCTCACCTTCAAGACGCAAGAGAGTCTGTGAAGAAAGATTTTATAGAACAGTATGAGCGCTCACTTTTCCCTCACTTGGGAACTTCTGTAGCGCAGACCAAATGGCGGACCTATCAAGACATAACTAGGGTAACACCTTGGGGTCAGCAGCACTTTCGTAATCATGTCCGCTTGGCCATGGTTATTGAAGCCTTGGGTTTGGGTCCCCGATACTACTGCGTCATGAGATCAAGGCATCTTGGGTTTTCTGAGCGGGTCTTCTTACTGGCGTGTTTTCTTCCTCATGAGAAGATATGCCTTTACCCCATTTTTGGCTTGCCTCTCAGAGGTCCTTTTGTTAGATCACCTCATACCACTGAGATAGGTGCGACAATAACCAGCAGAATCATTCCCATAGATGAGTTACCCTATACTTGTGCAGCTTGTGAGGACTGCTTTTGTGACCATATGATGGACGGGCTTATGGAAGTGTAAAGAGTTCTTCTATCTTTACTGTATAAGTTCCGAGAATGAATAAAGTTTAAATCTTGTTCTTATTTTGAATCTTGCTCTCTTTAAGACTTTTCTTGGTGGTTAATCTTGATTAAAATTTTTCTCTAAGTCTCATATTCGTGCATCTTGCGAAATTATCACAAGTTGCGAGATGAGGACATCTCGCGTTTTTTAAGTGGGGTAGAATGTAAGATTCCTTCCCCAACCCCCTTTTTGATGTCTAGTATCTTCCCCTGTAATCAATCCCTCTTCAGAAATATAAAGACCTTGTTTCTAACTGTTTTAACCTAGAGAGAGAAAATATTCTAAAGAGAGAATATTCAGATTTTGAATATTTTTGGATAGAAAAATATCTCATATAATTAAGATGAATTCCCCTGAAACAGAAATTCAAAAAAAATTTTCAAATGTGCAATTGGAATTAATTGGAAATAGGTATAAAGAACCTTAGTCTAAGGGTCTAGATTTTCAGAAATCTTTAGACTATGGTCCAATTAAGGTTCCTATGGGCCAATAGCATCAATACATGTGTAGGGAGGAGATAAATCCAATTTGTAAAAAGAAGATACCCAAAAATGAGTAAATGCTCACATAAGGTAAAGAGTTGAAAATGTACAAGGTTTATTAGTAAAAAACTATGAGCAATATTAAAAATATGAGATATTTTGGGTATCCAAAAATGAGTAAATGCTCACATAAGATGAAGAGTTGAAAATATACAAGGTTTATTAGTTAAAAAAACACATATGTAAGGAAGGGGAGTTCTTTAAAGGAGGTGCATATTTCACATAGGATGAAGAGTTGAAAATGTACAAGGTTTATTAGTAAAAAAAATCTATGACACATATGTAAGGAAGAGGAGTTCTTTAAAGGAGGTGCATATTTCACATAAGATGAAGAGTTGAAAATGTACAAGGTTTATTAGTAAAAAACTATGAGCAATATTAAAAATATGAGATATTTTGGGTATCCAAAAATGAGTAAATGCTCACATAAGATGAAGAGTTAAAAATGTACAAGGTTTATTAGTAAAAAAAACACATATGTAAGGAAGAGGAGTTCTTTAAAGGAGGTGCATATTTCACATAAGATGAAGAGTTGAAAATGTACAAGGTTTATCAGTAAAAAACTATGAGCAATATTAAAAATATGAGATATTTTGGGTATCCAAAAATGAGTAAATGCTCACATAAGATGAAGAGTTGAAAATGTACAAGGTTTATTAGTAAAAAAACACATATGTAAGGAAGGGGAGTTCTTTAAAGGAGGTGCATATTTCACATAAGATGAAGAGTTGAAAATGTACAAGGTTTATTAGTAATTAAAAAAAAACTATGACACATATGTAAGGAAGGAGAGTTCTTTAAAGGAGGTGCATATTTCACATGCTTGAATGAGTTTTAAACTCATAAAAATTGAGATATTTCATCTCTCCTCTCTCCTCATTCAAGTCTAGTTCCAAAAAGTTAGCTTAACTGACCTAAAAATGGTCAACAAGTAACCTAACTGACTTGGAAAATTCTAGAATCTGTTTGTTTGGTTAGGAGCTCAAATTTTCCTATAAATAGAAGCCTCCCCTTGTTGAAAAAAATATAATGTCTTATGCATTGTTACTCTACTCTACCTAAGCCAAGCACTGTGAATTCTTTAATAATTCACTAGTTTTTGATACTTCTCTCTTTCTTCAATCCCCATTGGTGGCTCCATCAACATACTAAACCAATTGATTGGTTGGGGGCCTCTACCGTGAATAAAGAATCCAGCAAATTATAAGATAAGTATAGTGAATTATGATCTTTTCTATAATGATTCTCTCTTCTCAACCCCTCTCAAGCTTGAGAAGCTTAATTGGTATGGTTTTTGAAATGCTATTGAAGTTAATTAATTAATGATAGTAAAGAATTACATAAAATTCTATTTATATTTAATTCTAATGATTTTTCTCTCTCTCTCTCTCACTTAAGAAATGGTCATACTCATGACCCTTTTCAATCCAAATGAAGCTTTTCATAAGGCTTTTCCTTAATCCAAGATTAAGCTATGCTTGAGGCCAAATTAATGGCTTTTTTTTCTATGCTTTTAGTTTATGTATATTGATGATTCAATCCATTATGGATTGATGATCCAATTAGAGACCATTCTAATTATTTTCTTAATGATCCAATTAGAGACCATTATGGATTGATGATCCAATTAGAGACCATTCTAATTATTTTCTTAATGATCCAATTAGAGACCATTATGGATTGATGATCCAATTAGAGACCATTCTAATTATTTCTTTAATAATGAGCCTTATCCCTTAGAAAAAAATTGAGATTTATCAGTCACATAGTAGCGGAGCTATGGCAAAATTTTTATAGAAATTACGCATAAAATAATTTCATTCAAAGCATAAAAAGAGGACTTCCTACCATATTCTAGGAACTATCATCCTAGATTAATTAAAAGAATATTATTATGCATGGAGATATGGATGTTTGCATGTAGATGTAGAGGTATGGATGTGAGTGTGAATGTGGAGGTGGATGTATGCATGGAGATGTGGATGTATGCATGTAGAAATAGATGTGTAGATGAGGATGTAAATGGAGATGTGGATGGATGCATGTAGAAGTAGATGTATAGATGTAGATGTGAATGGAGATGTGGATGTATACATGTAGATGTAGATGTATAGATGTAGATGTATAGATGTAGATGTGGATGTGGAGGTGGATGGATGCATGTAGATGTAGGTGTATAGATGTAGATGTGGATGTGGAGGTGGATGGATGCATGTAGAAGTAGATGTATAGATGTAGATGTGAATGGAGATGTGGATGTATACATGTAGATGTAGATGTATAGATGTAGATGTGGATGTGGAGGTGGATGGATGCATGTAGATGTAGGTGTATAGATGTAGATGTGGATGTGGAGGTGGATGGATGCATGTAGATATAGATGTATAGATGTAGATGGGAATGGAGATATGGATGTATGCATGTAGATGTAGATGTATAGATGTAGATGTGGATGTGGAGGTGGATGGATGCATGTAGATGTAGATGTAAAGATGTAGATGTGAATGGAGATGTGGATGTATGCATGTAGATGTAGGTGTATAGATGTAGATGTCGATGTAGAGGTGGATGTATGCATGTAGATGTAGATGTATAGATGTGGATGTGAATGTGGAGGTGGATGTATGCATGTAGATGTAGATGTATGGAGGTGAATGTGAATGTGAATGTGGATGTATGCATAGAGATGTGGATGTATGCATGTAGATGTGAATGTACGCATATAGATGTGGATGTATGGATGTGAATGTGCATGTAGATGTGGATGTATGGATGTGGATGCATGAATGTGCATGTAGATGTGGATGTGAAAATAGATGTATGGATGTAGATGTGGATGTATGGATGTGAATGTGGATGTGGATATAGATATATGTATGGATGTGAATATATGATATGTGATGTGAAGGAATCTGAAGTGATGAGATGGAAAATGATGTGATGGGATGAGTACACATATAACTGGAATGTGGAATAAGCAATGTGGATTGATGAGGGATAATGTGGAAAAATGAGAGTTAATATAGAAACTGTATTTTGTGACTGTTTGTAACTGCTGTTTGTAAATGACTGTTTTATGTCAAGATTGCTGGGAAAGCATTGTGACCATCTTGTGATTAAGGTCGTGGAGACCTAACTGAAAAAGTTGCAACTGCTGACGGAGAGTCAATGAAGGACGTCTCGCGTAGCAAGGTCGACCGAGGTCTTGACCAGCCTCGGTGCGATTAAAATGGTGAGCTTCCGGTACGGTGGATGAGGGGCCAAGGAAGCGGCCTATGAGTGAAGCGCTAGGTCACCTGCGAGGAGGATCCTAGAGGGTGCTGACCATACGGTGCTCGGGCTCTGGGTCGCCTAGGATACCCACACGTGCGTCGAGGAAGATATTGGAACAGAGTTGGAGTTGTTTTCTGAAATCGGGCATGGATCTGGTTGATTGACCTTGCTGGTCTTCAATGGATGAGTCCATGGCTCTTTATATGGATCTGTTGGTTGATCTTGCTGATCTTCAACGAGAGTCCATCTTGATAAGAGATTATATTGCCGAGTATTATGGGCTAGGGATTAGGAAATGGCCCCTGTGTGTGGACAGGTGGTGAGCGTCCTAGTTGCCAATGATGCCATAGACACTCTGATGAAGGAATGATGGGAAAATTTAAGAATCAACCGGATAACTTGGAAGATTATGATCAGTGATACTATGGTTTTATTAAAGGATTGTTTTAAACTAGTTGAATCTGTGAAAAGGCAATTTCATATTGGGTGTGTGAGTGGTGTGACTAGTTTTATTTTGCATGAACATCCGGCTAGGGGGCCTTGAAACTCTTTTCCTTGGTACCCGGGACAAAACCTAACCAAATTCTTAATTGGATCCCATCACTACAGTGGTTGGGTGGTTGGCTAACCCATGGGACTGGATGGGGTTAGGCTGAACTGATGGATCCGTAAATCGAGACTCAAACTTTTGTTTTTACGATAGATAAAATAAATCCCGGACAGTAATTGTTCTATGGATAGGAATTAACGGCTGTGCCTCTTGAATGGGGAAAAAAGCGTTGATCCCAATGATCCAAGTGCAAGTTTCTTCCTTGATCTGACCAAGTATCTTATAGATGTAATTGGATCAGCTCGATCAGAAATGATCTTGACTACGTTAGAGTAAAAAGTTATCCTGGTGGAATCGCCCGTGCTTTCCGGATAAAGGAAGTTTTTTTGGGTTCGGTTTTGGAACAAGCGACAGATTAGTCTCTTGTCCGGATATTCGTGGGTGAGGCCCCGAATGTGGGACCCCTGTCCCGCACGAGAAGTGCTACTTCCGCTGCTAGTATCCCGAATCTGTTGCTCGGTGGGAACAGGGATCTTATATCTTGCATGGGCAGGGTCTCTCACTCGGGGCCTTGTCCACGGATATCCGGACAAGAGACTAATCCCTCGGTTCTTCCAAAACCAAACCCGGAAAAACTATCCTCGCCCAGAAAGCACGAGCGATTCCTCTAGGGTATTTTCACTCTAACGTAGTCAAGGTCATCACTGACCAAACTGATCCAACCGAACCTGTAAGTCACTTGGTCAGATTAAGAAAGAAACTTGCACTTGGATCATAGAGACCAACGCTTTTTTCCTCATTAAGAGGCACAGCGGTTGATTCTTTTCCATAGAATAATTACTATCCGGGATTTACTTCATCTATCGTACCATAACAGAATTGAGTCTCATTTTAGGGATCCATCAGTCCAGTAGCCGTCCAGGCCGTGGGTTAGCCACAACCGCCCAACCACGGTAGATGGGATCCATTTATGAATTTGGTTAGGTTTTGTCCTGGGTACCAGGGAAAAGAGTTTGCAAGCCCCCTAGCCGGAACTTCATGCAAACTTCAAGCTAGTCATACCACTTACACACCCAATATGAAATTGCCTGTTTCACAGATTCAGCTGACTTTAAAATAATCTTTTAATGAAATCATAGTATCACTGATCATAATCCTCCAAAATATCTGGTTGAATTCTTATTTCCAATCATTCATTCATCGGTGTATGTATGGCATCATTGGTAACCAGAACGCTCACCACTTGTCCACTCAGGGATCTTTTTGATAGTTCCTAGCTCATAGTACCCGGCAATATATTCACTTATAAAAATACAGATGGAATCTCCGTTGAAGATCAGCAAGATCAACCAACAGATCCATATAAAAGAGCCATGGACTCATCCGTTGAGGACCAGTAAGCTCAATCAACCAGATCCATGTCCGAATTTAGAAAACAACTCTTACTCCTTGTTCCAATATCTTCCCCGACACACGTGTGGGTATCTTCGGTGACCTAGAGCCTCGAGCATCGTATGGTCAGCATCCTCTAGGATCCTTCGTAGGTCACGTAGCGCTTCACTCATAGGCCTCTTCCTTGGTCCCTCATCCACCGTAAACGGAAGCTCAGCATTTAAACCGAGGCTGGTCAAGACCTTGGACGCGAGACGTCCTCCATTCACTCTCCGTCAGTTGTTGCAACTTTAAGCAAATGAATGCTTCTCATTGATAAATTCTTAATTTAAAATCAATCTCTAAGCTTGTTAAGCTAGAGGTTAAGAAAATGGCTTTTTATGCTTTTATGCTAATAAAATTATGGTAAACTTATGATTTAATTCCATAAATTGGATTTAAGTCTAAGGATAGTTATTCTATCATAATTGTATTATAAAGTCTTATTCTTTCTAGAAATATTAAAAATTATCAGTAATAGTAGCGAACCTATGGTAAAAATTTTAAAAATTAATACATAACTCATTTTTATGCATAATGCTAAAAAGAAGACTTCCTACCATATTCTAGGATTGGACATCCTATGCTAAAAGAATGATTTTCATCAAATTCATGAAAAACTAATTTTTAGTGTTTATGCATAAATAATTAATTAAAGAAAAGAGAAAATTTTGGTAATTTTATTTTTATGCAAAAAGAGAAATTCCCATGATAAGGGAGATCCATGTAATTAAATGGAAAAAGAGAAATTTTGGTATATTAAAATAAGGAATATTTTTATTTAAAGAGGAATTTTAAATAAATTTATTTTATGTATGAGAAAATTTAAATGATAAAAGAGGAATTCCTATGAATTCAATCATTTAAATGGTAAAAGTGGAATTCTTGACATATTTGAAATAATGAATATTTTTATTAAAGAAAAGAGGAACTTTAAATAAATTTATTTTATGATAAAAGAGGAATTCCCATGATATTTGAAATTCAATCATTTAAACGCAAAAAGAGAAATTCCCATGATATTTGAGATCCAAAAAAATTAAATGGAAAAAGAGAAATTTTTAGCATAATTAAAATTATGAGTATTTATCAAAAGTGGAATTTTGAGCATTATTGGGAAATATGGATAGAATTGATTTTTGTAAATCCCATGAATCTTTTACTCAAAAGAAGAATATTGAATATATTTCACTTGAGAAATTTGAGAAAGAATATGAAAATATCCGTCCAGAAAAAGTACCTTTAACTAGGCCAAGCAATTGGCAGAAATTTAGAAAAGTCCCATCGGTGTATCGAAAATAGAAAATGTTACTAAATGTCAATAAGATGTGAACGTGATGTGATAAGATGTGAGTGGATGTGATAAGATGTGATGTGATGTAAATGGATGTGAATATGGATGTGATAAGATGTGATGTAAATGGATGTGATAAGATGTGATGTGATATAAATGGATGTGAATATGGATGTGATAAGATGTGGTGTGGTGTGTAAATGAATGTGGATGGGATGTGAGGTGATGTAAATGGATGTGGATGTGAATGAAGAGATGAGAATGAGATCTGAGGATATGTGAAAGGATGTGATGTGATGTAAATGGATGTGGATGTGGATGTGATATAAATAGATGTGGATGTGGATGTGATATAAATAGACGTGGATGTGGATGAGATGTGATGTGATGTAAAGGGATGTGGATGTGAATGTGATGAAATGTGGATGAAAGGTGATGTGATGTGAATATATGTGGATGTGAATGTGAATAGATGTAAATGAGATGTGATGATATGTATGGGTGTGATGTGATGTAAATGGATGAGAATAAGTTGTGAAGTGATAGATGTGAATGTGAATGAATGGATGGATGTGGATAGATGTGCATGTGAATGACTGGATGGATGTGGATGAATGAGATGGGATGTGTATGGATGTGATGAGATGTGGATCTGATGTAATGTGGATGGAATGAATGAGATATGATGTGGATAGATATGGATGAAATGAATGAGATATGATGTGGACGTGATGTAATGTGGATGGAATGAATGAGATGTGATGTGGATAGATGTGGACGTGATGTAATGGTGATAAAATGTATGTGATGGGATGGGGATGCAATGAATGTGATGCATGTGAATAGATGCGATGAGATGTGAATGGATATGAATGTGACGTGATGTAAATAGATGTGAACGCATGAGATGTGATGAGAATGGATGTGATGTGGATCGGGGTAGATGTGAATGGATGAGATGTGATGTGAATGGATGTGATGTGAATCGGGATAGATGTGAATGGATGTGACGTGAATCGGGGTAGATGTGAATGGATGAGATGTGATGTGAATGGATGTGATGTGATGTGAATCAGGATAGATGTGAATGGATGAGATGTGATATGAATGGATGTGAAGTGATGTGAATCAGGATAGATGTGAATGGATGAGATGTGATGTGAATAGATGTGAAGTGATGTGAATCAGGATAGATGTGAATGGATGAGATGTGAGGTGAATGGATGTGATGTGAATCGGGATAGATGTGAATGGATGAGATATGATGTGGATCGGGATAGATGTGAATGGATGAGATGAGATGTAAATGGATGCGATGTGATGTGATGTGGATATGGGTAGATGAGAATGGATGAGATGTGATGAGATGTAATATGATGTGATTGGATGAGATGTAATATGATGTGATTGGATGAGAATGGATGGACGATGGGAATACATATGATTGGATGTGGATTAAGCAATGTGAATTGATGTAGAAGAATGTGGAATAACGAGAAATGATGTGGAACAATGTGGAAAGATGAGAGTTCATTAGAAACTGGAATTATGACCTATTTTTAAATGACTATTTTATGTCAAGAATGCTGGAAAAGCATTTTGACCATCTTATGAATGAGGTCATGGAGACCAAATTGATAAAGTTGCAATAGCTGACGGAGAGTCAATGGAGGACGACTCGCGTAGCAAGGTCGGCTGAGGTCTTGACCACCCTCGGTTCGATTTAAATGGTGAGCTTCCGGTCGTACGGTGGATGAGGGACCAACGAAGCGGTCTATGAGTGAAGCGCTAGGTGACGAAGGATCCTAGAGGGTGCTGACCATAGGGTGCTAGGGCTCTAGGTCGCCGAAGATACCCACGCGTGCGTCGAGGAAGAAAATGGAACAAGGAGTTATAGTTGTTTTTCTGAACTCGAGCATGGATTGATTGGCCTTGCTGGTCCTCAATGGATGAGTCTATGGCTCTTTTATATGGATCTCTTGGTTGATCTTGCTGATCTTCAACGAAGAGTCTATCTGGATTTTTATAAGTGAATATATTTCCGGGTACTATGAGCTAGAAACTATTGAAAAGGCCCCTGAGTGAACAGGTGGTGAGCGTTCTGGTTTGCCAATGATGCCATGGGTATACCGATGAAGGAATGATTGGAAATTAGAATTTAACTGGATATTTTGGAGGATTATGATCAATGATACTATGGTTTCATTAAAAGATTGTTTTAAAGACAGCTGAATCTGTGAAACATGCAATTTCATATTGGGTGTGTAAGTGGTGTGACTATCTTGAAGTTTGCTTGAAGTGTCGGCTAGGGGGCCTGGGAACTCTTTTCCCTGGTACTCGGGGCAAAACATAACCAAATTCTTGAATTGATCCTATCACTACAGTGGTTGGACGGTTTGCTAACCCATAGGAGTGGATGGGGTTAGGTTGGACTGATGGATCCCTAAAATGAGACTCAATTTTGTTATGGTACGATAGATGAAGTAAATCCTGGATAGTCTTTGTTCTATGGAAAAGAATCAACGGCTAAGCCTCTTGATGAGGAAAAAAGCATTGGTCTCTATGATCCAAGTGCAAGTCTTTTCCTTGATCTGATCATGTGACTTATGGGTTCGGTGGGATTAGTTTGGTTAGTTAAGGCTCTTAACTACGTTAGAATAAAAATATCTTGGAGGAATCGCCCGTGCTTTCTGGGCGAGGGAAGTTCGGTTTTGGAAGAACTGAGGGATTAGTCCCTTGATCGGATATCTGTGGGGCGAGGCCCCGAGTGAGAGGCTCTGCCCTACGCAAGAAGTGCTACTTCTGCTGCTAGCACCCCCGATTTCGTTGCGTGGAGGGGACAGGGATCTTTCACCTTTTCCCTTAATCCAGATTTTCTTAATGAGAATCATTGATCTCTCATCATCAGGGTAATCTACCCATCATTTGACTAAATTTCCAACTAGATTCTTGATGATTTCAGTTAAGGAAAAACTATGCTAATTCAACGGTAGTCTATTCTTTGTGTCAAGAATTAGAATTGGTCAGGAGGTTTTTGATTGATTCAGATTTGAGAGATGGGCAAGTAGTTTACTGGCCGCCTCTCTGACAGTCGTGGTCTAACCAAAATTATTCGGTTTACTTCTAACTTTGATTCCTAAGGATTTTCTTCAAATAAAAATCTACTGAACGTCTAATCGTAAGAAAAATTCCAACTTTATGAATTTCATTCCTTCCTAACCATAATAGATTAAGAAATGGTTCTATATGAGAATATTGGGTTTTTATAAAAACACGCTTCTTCCATTAATCTAATTTTGGGTAAATATCAATTTGGTGATTTATCCACCTAAAATATCTAAGAATATTCTTTCTACCAATTTAATTATCAACCCTAAGTTTCTAGGTGAAATTAAGGTGAAAATTTCTCTTTTGTCACCAAAATTCAATTTAAATCTTTCTGTACTTAAAATACCATAAAAATCTCCTTTTAATTAAATACAAATATCAATTTTTTTAATATGCTTAAAATCCCTCTTTTTGCATTTAAATGATTGAATTCCAAATGTCATGGGAGTTCCTCTTTTATCATTTAAAAATTTCTTGTGCATAAAATAAATTTATATAAAACTTTCTCTTTTTTAAATTAAATAAAAATATATATTATTTTAAATATGCCAAAAATTCCTCTTTTACTATTTATATACTTGGATCTCAATTATCATGGGAATTCCTCTTTTCGCATAAAAATAAATTTACCAAAAATTTATCTTTTCTTTTAATTAAATATTTATGCATAAATACTAAAATTTATTTCACATGAACATGATGAAAATCATTCTTTTTGCATAGGATGTCCAATCCTAGAATATGGTAGGAAGTCCTAAAGATACAGTTGAAGAATGAACTTCATACTGTGGAGAAAAACAGTATGTCTATGAATGACTATGCATTGAAGATAAAGGGTATTGTGGAATCCCTTGCATCTATTGGTGTTTCAGAAGATGATGATGATAAGGTGGAAGTTTGTCTACGTGGTCTCGGGCCACAATACAAGGTGTTCAAGACGTCTATTCAGACTCGAGAAAACATTCCCAATTTTATAGATTTGGTGTCTATGCTGATTATAGAAGAGAAGAGCTTGGGTAAAGACCAACAGTCTTCACAAAACAAAAACAATTCAGAGCAACAGGCCTTCTACACAAGTTTAGGAAGAGGACAAGGTAGAGGAGGCCGTGGTGGACGCGGTCAAGGAGGTGGCCGAATAGGTAATCAGAATTATGGCCAACAGCAGCAACAACAATAGTCCCAGAATTCACAACAACAACAACAACAACACGCAGGTGGAAGAGGCCAATTCAGAGGCAGGGGGAGTCAAAGAGGTCGTGGAAATTGGCAAAGGCAGTATAATGATACACGTGGATGTTTTTATTGTGGTAAGCGTGGACATGTGTAGGCATATTGTTATAAGAAGCAGGCTGCCATGTAAAATGGGAAATCACAGTAAAATAACTATGCATCCCTGAGCAGAAACAATGAGGATAATGAAAGGTTATTTGTTATGCAACACGTCGTTTAATGCCATGTTTGAAAATGTTGAAGCAGCACATAAAGATGATGTATGGTACGTTGATTTAGGTGCTTCGAACCACATGACAAGTCATGGGGAGTGGTTCAAGGAGATAAAAAACCTTGAAAAACTAGGTTTTGTGGAAACAAGGGATGACACTGCTCATCCAATTGTCCATGTTGGAGATGTGCCATTGTCTATGCTGCAGGATGGCAAAGTGAAGTACCTTGCAGATGTACTTCATGTTTCGAACATAACAAAAAATCTGGTTTCAGTTGGCCAAATGATTGAGCGGGGTTTGCAGGTTCGGTTTAACCCTGATGGTTGTTATGTTGAAGACTTTAAAGACAAGTGTAGATTAATTGCAAAAGGCAACAGAGTGGGCAGAATGTTTACGTTGAATGTAAACATGCTTGAAGTGAGTGCTGCGATGTTTACAAATGGTTTTGGGAATTGTTTGCAGACACAGACATTTGGCATAAAAGAATTGGACATGTGAATGTGCAGAGAATGAAGTCTATGCAGACTAAAGGAATCGTGACAGGGCTGCCAAAGTTTAAAGTTGAAGGTATGCAGAGAATATGTGAAGTATGCCAATTTGGAAAGCAAACAAAGCATGTATTTTCACGTGAAAGATATGTGAGCAAAAATCAAAAATCATGTGAACAGCCTCTAAAACGCACTCGAAATGAAAATCTGACCAGAAAACTTCAGTACAAAGGGCTCACTGATCCGATTCAAGAAGAAAGGCGACTCGGGGTGAAGAGTAGGTAGCAGCATAGGAGCGACGTAACATATGATAGCTATGATACAAAATGTTAGAAATAAGGTTTTAGGAATGCGCGCGCATACACACACACACACATAGTGGAGAAGCCCAAAGGAGCACACAATAAGATGATAGATAGATAATGAATGTGTGTTGTACAAAAATGACAAGTACATCCCAAGATGGGTGTATACTAGCATGGGAAAAAAACACCTAAAGAGGGATGAAGTCCTAGTGTGTTCACACACATCACACAAATATGGCTATAGAATTTGGCTTCAAAAGCGGTTAGGAAGCTTTGTTGAATAAAGAAAAATGCAAATTCACTGATTTAGAAAAAAAAATGAGATGCTCCTAAGTTTGCAAGGACATTCTTTATAGTTTGAATATCAAATGTAAAGACTATGTTGTGATCAATAGTGTCAAAGAGAGGTAATTCCAATGTTTGCACATGCATGCAAGAAAAGAGGTAATTCCAATGTTTGCACATGCATGCAAGAAAAGACTCATAAAGGAGCAAATGTAGTATATGATTTTGTAGGATAGAAAACAAGTTGGTAGTTAGGGTACACGAATCACTAAGATAATAGTTAGGGTACACGAATCACTAAGATAATAAATACAAAAAAAAAACAATATTATACTTAAAATGTTTGGTGCACTATTCTCCAAGACATGTTATACCAATATTTATATATAAAAGGTTTGGTGCACAATACTTAATCTTATACTTAAAGCACTATTCGCAAAGAAACTGGCACACTATATACGATGAATTTTCAACATTTCCATTTCTATTTTTTTAATTTTTTGAAAGTACAAAAAGTAAGCCATGTTGTTATATATTAGCTCTAAAATCTAGAAATCCTCAAGAAAAGCCTCTACAATTCTAAGGCTAGAAGTTATATGATTTGTTGAAAATTTTGATTTCTGTGAGCACTAGATGATGTGAAATTATAAACACAATTGTGGAGACTACTTTGAGAAGGTGCGCAAGAATCAAGGTATTTTATGCCCAAGATGCTGGGTGTGACGCCACTCTACAAGGATTGCCTGAACTTTGAATCGAAGCAAGCACAAGAATTTCTTAGATGCCCACGAGGCCCCTCAAGCCTCACGTTTCAGTTGCGTGCATTTTAAGACTTGGAAATTTTTAAAATGTTTATCATAAAATATATTAAAATATTGAAAAACTTGGTATATTTTACCAAACCTGTCCATTTTGAAGGACAACTCTTTTAAAATGTTTGTCACTAATAACATTAAATTTGGTATACTTCACCAAACTCGTCAATTTTGAAAGAACTTGGAACTATGCCGCATGTTAGATTGTCGGAGAGTTCAGTGAATCTTTTCGTTTGGTAGCGGTCACGTTGATCTGCTTCTGCATGGCCGTGGCAGCGGCGCCGCCCCCTCCTTTCAGTGAATCTTTTCGTTTGGTAGCGGTCATGTTGATCTGCTTCTGCACGGCCGTGGTAGCGGCGCTGGGGGGCGGCGGCGGCGGCAAAAATTATAATAATGACCCCTTCGCTACTACATGCACTACTTTGTGGGACAGGACGTCGTGGAGGAGGTGGCGCCCCCCAACAGCAATGTCACCACCGGCTTGTAGCTATGAACCTCCAGATCACGGAGGGCCCGGATTACGACGCCTCCATCCCGCTGGGCGCCGAGCACTGCCTGGCCGCCACGCTAGCGTACAGCGCCACCTACATCGTCAACATGAGCCCACCCATAATTATGAGTTGGGTTGAATAAATAAACCCCACCCATTTCCATTTTTTTAAATTTTTTGAAATATGAGCTCTAAAATTTACAAATCCATAAGAAAAGCCTCTAAAATTCTAATTCTATAAATTTTATGATTTATTGAAAATTTTGATTTAGTTGGCGCCGTCTACCCTTTCCCGGACAACACTGCAGTGCAGACGCGCTGTATAAGAAAGAGCATCATGGACGTTTAGAGACATAGAAAGAGTGTGTCAAGGCATGGCTGCCATGGTATCTGCAAAGGTGCAGGCGGCCATGTTGATGTGCTGCTGCATGGCCGTGGTAGCGGCTCTGGGGGGCGGCGGCAGCGGCGGCAGAAATTATAATAATGACCCCTTGGTTCTGCGCTACTACATGCACTACTTTGTGGGACAGGACATCGTGGAGGAGGTGGCGCCCCCCAACAGCAGTGCCACCAACGGCTTCGGCTTGCTCGTAGCTATGAACCTCCAGCTCACGGAGGGCCCGGATTACGACGCCTCCATCCCGCTGGGCGCCGAGCACTGCCTGGCCGCCACGCTAGCGTACAGCGCCACCTACATCGGCAACATGCACATCTGCACTGTCACCTACAACGACGGCATTCACGATGGTGTCTTCACCCTGCACGGCGAAGCCAACGTGGAGAGCCTGGACTGCGGCTGGGAGTTCGCCGTCGCTGGTGGCACGGGAGACTTCCGCGGCGCTCACGGCTACGCAATCGGTTTCCGTCTCCCCAACTACGGCAACGACACCCATATCGTGTACTACTATGTCATCCACCTCTCCCCGATCTTCCCGTCGCCCTGGACCACTCCCTTCTTCGGATTTGAGGGTGCCGATGTGATCCTCATTTACGACGCCGTAGCTGCTGCTTTCAGAGTTCTTATCCATAAGGCATGGCTTTTTTTTAATGTAATTCAAGCACAACAATCCATAGCTTACGAACTGTGTGTGTGTAGGGGATGGAGTCACTCTATAGGAATGTTTTACAGTAAATTAGTAGTATGTTCCAAGGAGGTTGTGTGAAAGGATTTATAGATTTGCCCCTTCTCATTACTATTTACCAATGCGCAGCCATCCTTCCCATCTGCGACCACCTCATATCTAGTATTTATCCATGCCACCACCTCATATCTAGTACTTATCCATGCCACCACCATAATAAACCATCATCCTTGGTTATGGAAGCTTAATGCAAAGTTTTAGCGTTAGATTGCAAACTTATGAGTTAACCAGCTTAAACAAGTGTGGGAGGATGCAACTTTAACCACATGAACGTGAAGCATCTCCACCATTCGTAGTTTAATAAGTGCTTGATGACCCTTGAATCAACAAGGCTTAACATCTTTAGTGCCATTCTCAGGGAATGCCACTTCACTTTGCAAGTCATGAGTCTACAGTTGCTTGGCATGAAGTGATAACACAATGTGAGAACCATGCTCAATTTTCATTGGATGTGGATGTTTGTGAAAGCTTTGATTTTTAAGATTTGGTAAATGTTGATGCGTCTTGTTTTTACTTGAAATACGTTACATTAATAACTAAATTTTAAGTATTTAGAAGCACTTAAGAATGAAAAACATGCTTAGTTTGTATTTGAAATAGTTTAACATTTACTCTTTATTAGTGTCGGTTCATTGCATTAATAAGAATAGCGAGGTAGGCATTAGCTTTTTTAAATTAAAAACGGTAATAATTCTTTATATTTTAGATCTTATTTTCCTTGTAATTGTGGTTGAATCTTAGAATCGTCGTGTTTAAATAGGATCATTTTTTGTCTACAATTAGAAGTAAGATTAACTTATAAAAATTATATCTTCATAGAGGGACTTAGCATTCAATTTGTATCTGTTGAGGAGGGTCTTGGGCTTCTTCAACGATTCTAGTTTGAAGATTGTAAGCTTGTTTTTACACTTGTAGAAATCAGATTTAGGTTTTCACTGTATTCATTATGTACAACCTCAGCACAAATCATTGGCAAGCCATAAAAATGTCTTTCGTTATCTCAAAGGCACTCAGACATTGGGTCTCTTCTATAATAGAGGCTCGTCATCTTCCTTGCGTACTTTTTCAAAATAGCAATTAGGCTGGCTGTTTTACGACACAAGAGTGTCCACTAATGATAATTGTTTGATCCTTGCTAGATCACGCATATGATGACTCAAGAAAAGAAACAGACTACTATGGCCATCTGTAGCTATGAGGATAAATACAAGGCAACATTTATAGCTATAGTTGAATGTGTGCAGCTTAGACGTTTATTCATAGATCTACATGTGAGACATCAGTCCTCCACTCCTAACTACACTGATAGTTAGAGTGCAATGGCAGTTACGATGAATCCAATTTTTTCATGCTCACACAAAGCAAATTGAGGTGCATTATTAATATGTGAGGGAAAGGCTCCATGCTAGAGAGATCAACCTAGTGTGTACGTGTCTACAAGGATTTGCTTATGAAAGCTTTTGTGAGAGAAAAATTGGAAGTCTTCCACCACAAGGCTTTAGGCTTCCTACCATTTGGGGATTGGTCTATTTTTCCCTGTATATGTTCACATCATTCACTCCAAGGGGAAACGTGGTAGATTTGTTTATGAAAGCTCTTCTGAGAGAAAATCTTGAAGACTTTCACAAGGCTTTAAACTTACCACCATTTGGGGATTGATCTACTATTCCTTGTATATGTTCACATCATTCACTCCAAAGGGTTTGTCACACATGGTGTGTTTACCTCGTGGTCATTCTAGTGTGAATGTACTCTTGCACATGGGCACTTTTTACCTTCTTATTGTTGAAGAGTTTTTTTCCCATGTGACCTCCCTCTTGGGCGATTTTACTCGAGTACCCTAGAGAATTATACTTCTCACATCTCTTATCCACGAAAAGAGTTGTTCCATCTCTCGCTCTCGTGTGTGTCTCAAGATGTGTGCGTGTGTGTGAACTTGGTCCCCCTCAACCCAACAGGGCATAGATTATGGGGTGTAAGCATGGATTGGTGGTGCAAGAAGCATTGTCTTTGACATTCCTTTCCAAGTGTTTCAAAAAGAGTGGGAAAAGTATTAAATCCCTTTTTAATTTTGTTTACCAAAATAACCTTTTCTAACTAAATCTTGGAGATGCCATCGTGTGTGAACCCCTTTCTCTAGAATCACAACATTTCTCTCTCTCTCTCTCTCTCTCTCTCTCTCTCTCTCTCTCTCTCTCTCTCTCTCTCTCTCTCTATCTATCTCTCTCTCCCTTTGCAAGGATGGACTTGCAAATTTGGTAATTGAATCTTGGAGACACTATCGTGTATAAATCCCTCTCTCTAGAGTCACAACATTGATCTGTGTGTGTGTGTGTGTGTGTGTGCACGCATGCAAGCATGGAGCTGCAAGTTGAAGGCATCAACTCCATGGAGCTACCAGGTGAGCTACACAACTCTCTCTCTCTCTCTCTCTCTCTCTCTCTCTCTCTATGTGTGTGTGTGTGTGTGTGTGTGTGTGTGTGTGCAAGCATGGAGCTGCAAGTTGAAGGCATAAGCTCCATGGAGCTGCCAGGTGAGCTGCACAACTCTCTCTCTCTCTCTCTCGCTCTCTCTCTCTCTCTCTCTCTCTCTCTCTCTCTCTTTCAATGGATGGATTCCAAGTTCTCCATTTTTTGATTGAATATTTTAGATTACATCAATGATAATGGGGATGTGTAGGATATTCATCACAAAGTCACACGTCATATGAGGAAATATTGGGCTTTAAAAAAAAGAGAGCAAAGAAGAAAAGAAAAGGAAACGCATAGGTTGGGAGAGAGAAAAATCGATTGAAGAAACTGAAAGAAAGAAGATATGTAGAGCTGTGGCTAAGTGTTGGTGTAAGAAGACACATGGTATTTACATAAGCAATCAAAAGAAGATATTTGAACAACTCTTCCTCTATCTAGCTTTTAGTGAAATACAACGTATAACATTGAACATTGAAAGAGTTCTTATCTCAAACATTTGTAATACATTGACTCAAGTGAAGGTGCCTCGCTCAACAGATGATATTTTTTTAAAGAGATCATCTTTAATGATGGTGGTGGTTGTGAAACAGTAAAGCATGTCAACTATTCCAAAGTTACAATTTAAGGTGTTAGGTGTCCATAGGAAAAACCTCACTCTAGCAATTTCTCGCCTGCAGGCCAAAGACGATGATGAATTCTTGCACTTTTAACCATGACAAAGATAGCCACCTCAAAGTAACATCATCATTGTCGAGATCAGAGACCTTGTCTTTGTCTTTTGGGTGTCGGAGACTCGAGTATCCCCAAACAAAAAAGATATATGTCGAAAGAGGATAGGTAAAAGAGATTTTGTAAAGAATTTGGTACACCTTCTTGATAAGCCTCAGGTTTTGTACATGCCACTCTTTTTAAGTTCATTGAACTTCAAGCACTACAAAGCCCAGTAATGTGACTACAATTTTTGTTCTATCATGTACCTTGTAGAAAGGTCAAGTCCTTTTTAGTACTGGGCAAATACCTTGCAGTAAGGTGAAGTCCTTTTCAGTACTGTCAACTTCCAAAGAGTAGAAAAACTTGACAGTACTAAAAAGATACCTAACTATACCTTAAATACTATTAACTACTTTAAAAGATACTTAATTATACCTTTAATATTGTTAAGTACTCCAAAAGATCTTAATTATACCTTCAACACTGCTAAGTACTGAAAAGATACTTAAGTACTCTAAAAGATACTTAATTGTATCTTCAGTACTGTTAAGTTCTCTTAAAGATAATTAAGTGTACTTTCAACACTATTAAGTAATCTAAAAGATACCTAATAGTATCTTCAAAACTATTAAGTACTACAAAACAGTATACCAAAGCACTCCAAAGTACTTAATAATACCTTTGAGTACTATTAGGTACTCAAAGAGTATTACCAAATCATTTTTTCTACTAACAAGTACATTTACAAGGTCACGCACATTTTTTCTACCTAAGTACTTTAAAAGCATACTATCAAATCATTACGAGGTTAAGTGCTTTTCAATACCTTATAGTAAGGTGAATACCTTTTTAATACTGCCAATAACTTTAAAATAGTACTAAAAAGTAGTGCACATTCGACAATTTCAAGATGTACACATTCGACAATTTCAAGATGTACACATTAAAAATTGGAAGATATATTACACATCAAAAATTTATTAATATGGAAAATTGGAAGATATATTACGCATCGAAAATTTATTAATATCAAAAATTGAGATAATCATTGAACACTCCTCATTTTTCGTTCCCCTTTTCTCCACGAACACGGCGGGCCAATTGCATATCCTTTACCATCATGATGACCCACTTTGCATGGATGGTGTCCTCAAATAGATTAACAAGATATGCTTCAGCGGCTTCCTACAAGGCCTCAAGGGCAATCGACTGCATCCAACATTCCAGCTTGTATTCCCATAAAATTTCTTTGCACGTTCATGAGAAAGGTTCCCTCCAGATGAAAAGCTCTATGGACTTTTGGTAGTGCCATATCTTCTGGAAAGACCTGTACCCTGAGCGTCTCGTGCAGGCGGGGCCACGAGGAAGTTGTTCGGTGAGACGTGATTGTAGCGTTGGGAAAGGCCTCTAATAGGTTGACTTCCTTCAATTTCTTTTTGGGGCCGGTGCTTCTTCTTCTTGCTCCCCTTGTCACTCTTGCTCTTGCTCTTGCGTGGTGATGCGTGGCAAGGTCTTTGTTCCTATGGCTGGGTGGTTGGGAATCTCCACGTGTGCCCATGTAGGCTCCCCCCAGTCGGGTCGGTGTCTATTGCACTGCTATCTTTTGTATCATAATCCACCAAATTTACATGTTTGCTTGGCTAGGATGAGTGGGCTTGCTCTGTCAATTTTTTCTTGAGTGTGGTTGTAATTCTCCAAATTATTTTTTGCGCTGTCCTCCTTCAATCGGGCGTGTTGTTCTTCATTCATCTTCTTCACTATTTTCTTTGTACACGCCAAGGTGAGGAGAGATGAGGGTAAGGATGGGAAGGCTCTCGCTAGTAAGGAATGGGAAAAAGTAGAGGTCAATCTTTATTTATACAAGAAAATGCCATCATTGCAGAGTAACCCTAAAAAACCCTAATTTTAAGAGGTCACTCATGCATGCAAACAAATCGTATGCATGCTAAATGTATGTCAAGCTGCATGGGGCATCATTAGAATAAGCGTTCATCACTGGAGACTATTGAAAAAAATGAGGAAATTTTTTATTGGTCCGGAAGGGTGCAAAAATAATGTGGCCGAATTGCACAGTGAATTTTCGCACCCTTCTGGAGTCACAAAGCATCAAAACAAACGAATATGTGGAATACAAAGCATGTCATATTTCAAAAATCAACATCTTTCGACTTCTTCGAGCATTAAAAAGCATCATAAATCTTTGGGATACAATTCAAGTCATTAAAAAAACTATATTTAAAGGTATTACAAAGCTTCCTCGCTACCAATCAAACCTAGCAAGGAAATTATATCAATCTAACATTGTAATAACGGATGACTTCACGGTCCTCGAAACCAAGGGGGAGGCTCCAAAAACTGTAACAAAATTTGCACCATAGACTGTCGGTGCTCTGCATTATTCCTAGCAAGCTGCTATGCCCTCGTGCGGTCTGCTTCTGGTATGGAGGGGTCATTATGTGGCGTCCCGCTCGTCAGCATAGAAAATTGAGCCCTACTGATACTACATGCAAAAAAAAAATATCGATCCGGGCGGCAAGGTTGTGCAAATCCATGGCTTCTAGCTCTTGGGCTAAGAGTGCATCCTCATCAGGTTGGATGGGGACCTCAATAGAGAATAAGTATCGTGTGAGTTCGAAATCAATTATTATGCCCATGAGGAGTTGGAGTGCTTGTGTGCTCTCAATGTGCTTGTACCAAAAAGAGAGAGGGTGCTCATTTATAGTAGGCAATGCAATCATTACACGAAACCCTAGTATTTAGAGAATCTTCACACACTAGAAAAACGGGTTTTTAAACATGAAAGCTAACATGGTTCCATATTAGAGACAAAAAAGAACCATTTACATTCTCAATTATAAAACCTGATTACATTCGATAGATAATATCCCCATAGATTAGCTACACATTAACCCTAGGCCTCATTCAAGTCTATAGGGACCCATACTTTACCAACTCTCTTACGTGTAACCATCCACGCCACATGTGTAGGTCCTGTCCTTTCCCTCCACCCTGCTATTTTTTGACTCTTACTTTTCATTTTGGCAATTTGGGCCAATTTGGACATTCGAGCCCTCTTCCTTGAAAGGTTTCTTCCAAAGGTATAACGGAAGAACCAATCAAACATTTCTAGTTTGATTGAGTCCTGCCACCTCCATGTCTTGTGTTTTTGAAATAAACTCCCCTTGCAGGATAATGACTTTTCTCCATTCCTTGGGTACATCCGTAGGTGTTTCATGAAATATGCACCATGAGAGTACAAGATGTGCTGCAGATGCCAAAAAAAATCACCAATCAAGAAAAGTGCATTAGAAGAAGAAATCTATTTTGAAAAACCTTTAAAAGCATTATATTACCATGTAATGTAGTAGAGATTCCCAAAGAGTTGTGATGCTATTGTATACAAATTAAAGAGCTGCACACACCCTCTTACCAGTTTCCAGAAAACAAATTCCACAAGTGTATGTACATGCTTTTCCATGGTGCCCAAACTAGTTATGTCACATTTAATTGAAGGCATCTTTAAAATACATCATTTGTACATGATATACACAACAACAAGTAATCTAGTCCTTAAATTAGTGCACATAGTAAGGCTTTAGGCCCTCAAAGCATCTTAGAGAGGTCTGCACCTATGGAAGGCTATCTTAAAATCTTCTATATAACTCTTACCAACATCACAAAATTATATTGTTTCACACATTAGGGTTTAGAGTGACAATTTGGGTTAATTAAGAGTACATAACAGTACTGAAAATTACTTTTGGGGTGCATTAGAATACTAAAAGATACTTTGAGTATTTTTTGAAGCTATGGATTAATTTGGAGTACTTTGGACTCTATCTTGCTATTGTCTATTTGATTTAAGCATGTATGTGCTTTCCACCATCACATTTCAATAAAGGGCTAGAAGGGTGCAAAAGGGGCAGAGTCATCTTCATCTTTAATTGTTTTGCCACTTCCATTGGCCTCAAAGTGGCAAGGATTTTCTGTGAATTTCACACGACCAAAAAAAAAAAGAAAAAAATTTTATTTTTTAAAAGACAAAACCACCTCTTCAAGAAACCAGACAACATATTTTAAACACCAAAGTATCTCAAAAAATATATTTTTTTACAAAACTCCGGTGGAGGGATATTACAAAATTGCTCGAGTGGCTTAGATTCTTTGAGCCAAGGTGACTTCATCCGTCCCCCAATTCGAGGACACTTTGGTGTTTGCTTCCATCCTCCTTCCAACCTATCCAAACACCCAACATAGTAAGTGACTCTAGAAAGGGGTGAGCAAATACAGAGGTTTAAATGTCAAACAATCCTTACCTTCCTACCTTACACATTGAAGCAAGCATTATTGATTCCCTCAAATCCCAAATGCGTAGGTGATCACGAACGTTCAAAAGGATCCAATGCTTACTTTCTTGGACAATGTCTACCCACACATTAGGTAGCCTATAGAGAGATATATAGGCTCTACAATCTCCTCTTTAGCTTGTAAGGGTATCCATGCACCCTTCTTCCTCAGCCACCGCTAATACACAAAGTGGTACGAGCAAGAATCAAAAGGATACACTGGAATGCACTACATTGCTCCTTGAATTCTCTCCTAGTGGCCCAAAACATGTGGGCAAACACATGCACAACACATGCCCAGCTAAGATGAACCGATCTTGAGGACTTTGTGTACTTCAAAGAAGAATGTATATCATTGGCCATCTTTGCTTTAAGAGTAACAATAGTCCAAACATTAGGCATTGGCCATTCACAGCACTAGAGAGGGAAGGAGAGGGGACTTCTTCAAGCTTACTAAACATAGAATAAACCATCCCCAATGTGCACGTGTACAACATAGAATGTTCCTATTAGGCTCTCTATGGGCTGCTCCTCAATGATGTTGGAAGGGAAAATATCTAGAAATGAGGAAACTTTCAAATAAAGTTGAAAAGAAGAGTTCACATACCATGTACACTAACATACTAAAGTGAAAGCATACAGTTGCAAGGGAAACAAGGACTATGACAATGTGGGCTCAAAGAAATTTTGATGCCACGTACACATGTTGCACTAGGACCACCAATCCATCATGCCTTGTTTCCTTGAATCCTAGTAGATGCCCCTTCCAATGGTGCTCAACCACATCTCGATGCCAAACTCGATGCGGTCTAGTGACACTGGGTTGCAAATACACCCAATCTCCCTTTTGAAATTGTTTTTCAACCCAAGCACCATGTTCATCCCTGGTATTGTGCATGAGTAAAGCCCCAACCTTATCCCTTGACCTTCTCCTCACCAAAGATGCACTACCCTCCATGGTGTGTTTTGCTAGAAAGGTTTTAGGGGGGGAGAGAGAGAAATAGGTTGCACAGTACTACAGACTAGAGGTTGTTGGGGAGAGGGAGGTAGATGTGGGTGTGAGGAAATCCGAATGTGTGCACGTGCATGTGATAGAGATAGAGAAGGGTGAAAATATGAGCACAGTAGAGAGAAGGAAGAGAGAGAGAGAGAGAGAGAGAGAGAGAGAGAGAGAGAGAGAGAGAGAGAGAGAGAGAGAGGGTTACACAATAGAGAGATAGGTTGAAGATCTACTCACATTATAGATAGATAAAGAGAGAGAGAGAGAGAGAGAGAGAGAGAGAGAGAGAGAGAGAGAGAGAGAGAGAGAAGGAAGGTTGCACAATAGAGAGAGAGAGAAGGTTGCATAGTCGAGAGAGAAAGAGCAATGGATATTTGAGGTTTGGGGTGAAGAGGATGATGTTGGAGAGAAGAATAATGTGTAGGGAGAGAAATCTAAGGTGAAAAAAGAAGTTTTTTGATATAATATGGTTTGGGTTGGGTTTTGAGAGGGAAAAATGCACTTTTGATTGATTTATTTATTTTAATCCAGCAAAGGGCCCAAAAGATGTCCAAAGGTTTCCTAATGTGAAGCTTCAAACCATTTGACTGGAGTTTTACAACAACAAGTTCATGATGCTTTATTAGATGGTGTACTCGGAGCCACCTGTAAATGGTGAGATTGCAGCATGGTTTACAAAGGCGTTCACTTTTGAAAATTGTTGGTCGGCACAGTTGGCAACCAACAAGACTTCACACTAGGTTGCTTGGGCAGTGGTGGCTGAGAACTCAGTTAATCATGTGCAAAAACACAAGGGGCTTCCAAACAAACTGGTAAGAGTGTCATCACATATCACTGAGGGTGAAATAGTTAGCATGTCAAAGTATGTAGGTGGTTCATCCAAGGCACTTGAGGACACATTTGATCCTCAGCATGTTGAGTTGGCACAAGCTATGTTGGTCAGTGTGCAAATCAAAATGAAGGAAGTAGCATGTGAAATAGCGAATATCTCCAAGGGTTTGGAGAAAGCACGAGTGGATTTGAAGGTTTCTTCAACAGTTAACACCTTTTTTGTAAGATTCCTCCCTCCAGCTTTTGAGGTGTAAAGGTGTAAGAACCTCCCCTTTTGTGCTTGTAATTATTCCCCTCTCTGAAATAGAAGATCTGAAATAGAAGAAAGATCTTGTTTTACCCTATTTTGACCTAGAGAGAGATAATCCTAAATTAAGATATCTTTGGATATAAAAATCCTCCTAGTGTCTAAAATGGACTCCCCTGAAAACAAAAATTCAAAAAGAACTTTCCAATGTGCATTTGGAATTAATTGAAAATGTGTATAAAGGACCTTAGCCTAAGGGTCTACATTTTCAGAAATTTTTAGATTATGGTCCAATTAAGGTTCCAATGGGCCAATTGGATTAATCCAAGTGTTGGGATGAGATAAATCCAAAGAATAAAAGAAAATACCCAAAAATGAGTAAATTCTCACATAAGATGAAGAGTTGATTGAGGACAAGGTTTATTAGGTAAAAACTATGAGATATTACTAAAAAAATGAGATATTTTGGAATAATGATGCATTTTTGACACCTTGGTAAGGAGAGGGGGGCTCTTGAGGTAGGCACCTAATTCACACATGTGGATGAGTTTTTGATTCAAAAAAATTATGATATTTTTATCTCTCCTCTCTCCTGGAGATCAAACCAAATCAAAAAGGGAGCCAAACTGGTCCAAATCTTGTCCAAATTGAGTCAAATTGAACTTGGAAAATTCTAGAACCCAGTTGGACTTGGTTAGTGGCCTCCCTCACCTATAAATAGATCCTTAGTCTTTTGTAAAAAAATCTATGAACTATACCATGCCAGTATTACATTTAAATAATGATATTTTCTATTATCCCTTAAAAATCCTCTACTTTTGGAGAGATTGGAGCTTCTCTCTCTCTTCAACAATCCTTGGAGCTTTCTTCTCAAACATACTAAACCAATTGATTGGTTGGGGGCTTCCTTCTAAGATAAAGAAGCAAGCCAAATCAAGAGGTAAGAAGTAATTTCATGGTTTTCATTAATATTCTCAAAAGATTTCACTTCTCAACCCCTCAAGCTTGAGAAGTTTCAAATTAATTATTTTCAATGCAAATCAAGCTTTCTATAAGAATTCTAATGATTAATCACAAAAAAGTTAGTTTTTATGGATGCTTTTTATGTATATCTCTCTCCCCAAAAGAATAGTCATTCCTATGACTAATTCTTTAGCAAATGAAGGCTTCTCATTGGATAAATTCTTAATTCAAAATCAATCTCTAAGCTTGTTAAGCTAGAGGTTAAGAAATTAGCTTTTTTATGCTTTTATGCTAATAAAATTATGGTAAACTTATGATTTAATTCCATAAATTGGATTTAAGTCTAAGGATAGTATTCTATCATAATTGTATTACAAAGTTTTATTCTTTCTAGAAATATTGAAAATTAGTAGTAATAGCAGCGAAGCTATGGCAAAATTTTTAGAAATTAATACATAACTCATTTTTATGCATAATGTGAAAAGAGGACTTCCTACCATATTCTAGGATTGGACATCCTATGCTAAAAGAATGATTTTCATCAAATTCATGGAAAACTAATTTTTAGTATTTATGCATAAATAATTAATTAAAGAAAAGAGAAATTTTTGGTATTTTTATTTTTATGCAAAAAGAAGAATTTCCATGATAATGGAGATCCATGTAATTAAATAGAAAAAGAGAAATTTTTGGTATATTAAAATAATGAATATTTAATTTAAAGAGAAATTTTAGATAAATTTATTTTATGCATGAGAAAATTTAAATGATAAAAGAGGAATCTCCATGACAATTGGAATTAAATCATTTAAATGATAAAAGTGGAATTCTTGGCATATTTGAAATAATGGATATTTTTATTAAAAAAAAGAGAAATTTTAGATAAATTTATTTTATGATAAAAGAGAAATTCCCATGACATTTGGAATTCAATCATTTAAATGCAAAAAGAGGAATTCCCATGATATTTGAGATCCAAGAAATTAAATGGAAAAAGAGAAATTTTTAGCATAATTCAAATTATGAGTATTTATCAAAAGTGGAATATTGAGCATTATTGGGAAATATGGGTAGAATTGATTTTTGTAAATCCTATGAATCTTTTACTCAAAAGATTCATAATTCAAATTATGAATATTTATCAAAAGTGGAATATTGAGCATTATTGGAAATTTTTAGCATAATTCAAATTATGAGTATTTATCAAAAGTGGAATATTGAGCATTATTAGGAAATATAGGTAGAATTGATTTTTGTAAATCCTATGAATCTTTTACTCAAAAGAAGAATATTGAATATATTTCACTCGAGAAATTTGAGAAAGAATATGAAAATATCCATCGAGAAAAAGTACCTTTAACTAGGCCAAGCAATTGGCAAAATTTTAGAAAAAGTCCCATCGTCGGTATCGAAAGTGAAAGAGTTACTAACTGTGAATAGATGTGAATAAGTTAAGAATACGATGTGATAAGATGTGAATGCAACGTGATAGGATGTGAGTGGATGTGAGTGGATGTGAATGTGATGTGTAAATGGATGTGGATGCGAAGAGATGTGGATAAGAATACGATGTGATAAGATGTGAATGTGATGTAAATGGATGTGGATGTGAAGAGATGTGGATGTGAAGAGATGTGGATGGGATGTGATGTGATGTAAATGGATGTGGATGGGATGTGATGTGATGTAAATGGATATGGATGTGGATGTGATGTGATGTAAATGGATGTGGATGTGATGAGATGTGGATGGGATGTGATGTGATGTAAATGGATGTGGATGTGATGAGAATGGATGGGATGTGATGAGATGTGGATGGGATGTGATGTGATGTAAATGGATGTGGATGTGGATGTGAAGAGATGTGGATGGGATGTGATGTAAATGGATGTGGATGTGAATGTGATGAGATGAGATTGAGATGTGATGATATGTGAAAGGAAGTGATGTGATGTAAATGGATGAGAATGAGATGTTGACGTGATGTAATGTGGATGGGATGTATGTGATGTGATGTGGATGTAATGAATGAGATGCTCGGGGGGGTCACTCGTATAAATATGTAAGTATCACGTGGGTTCAACAGAAGGACATTTTAAATATTTAAAACTTACAGAAATATATTTACAGAGGGGATTTATTTATTATATTTTAAAAAAAATTTACAGATTTGAATAGGAAAGGATACATTATATTCACTAAAAAATTCACAGATAAGGGACTTTTTAAATAGGCCTTGAATGCACGTGATATAGAGGATTTACATATAGTGACCCCCCCGAGATGAGATGGATGTGAATGGATGCGATGAGATGTGAATGGATGACATGTGATGTGATGTAAATAGATGTGAATGGATGTGAATGTGATGTGATGTAAATAGATGTAAATGGATGAGATATGATGTGAATGGATGTGATGTGATGTGAAATGGATGTGATGTGATGTGATGTGAATCGGGATAGATGTGAATGGATGAGATGCAATGTAAATGGATGAGATGCAATGTAAATGGATGTGATGTAATGTGATATGGATATGGATAGATGTGATGTGAATGGATGTGATGTGATGTGATGCGAATCAGGATAGATGTGAATGAGTGAGATGTGATGTAATGTGAATCGAGATAGATGTGAATGGATGAGACGTGATGTGAAATGGATGTGATGTGATTTGATGTGAATCGGGATAGATGTGAATGGATGAGATGCAATGTGAATGGGTGTGATGTGATGTGATATGGATATGGGTAGATGTGAATGGATGAGATGTAATGAGATGTAATATGATGTGACTAGATGAGAATGGATGAAGGACGATGGGAATACATATGATTGGATGTGGATTAAGCAATGTGAATTGATGTAGAAGAATGTGGAATAACGAGAATTGATGTGAAACAATGTGGAAAGATGAGAGTTTCTTTTAGAAACTATATTTATGACCTATTTTTAAATGACAATTTTATGTCAAGAATGTTGGGGAAGCATTTTGACCATCTTGTGAATGAGGCCGTGTGGAGACCTAAGTGATAAAGTTGAAACAACTGACGGAGAGTCAACGGAGGAAGTCTCGTGTAGCAAGGTCGATTTAAATGGTGAGCTTTCGGTACGGTGGATGAGGGACCAAGGAAGCAGCCTATGAGTGAAGCGCTAGGTGACCTGCGAAGTCGCCCGAGATACCCACACGTGCTTGGAGAAAGAAAATGGAACAAGGAGTTAGAGTTGTTTTCTGAGGTCTGCTAGGCTCCAATGCTTGCTTGCTGCCACTCACTCAATCCATCCATTTTGCATCATCATAGCTATCTCAATAGGAACAATTTCTTCTTCTAAGGCTTGAAGTCGGATCCATGTCCCATGCTTTTGCATCCATCTTTGGTAGTGCAGATGCATGTACAAAATAGAGCGTGCCTCTAAAAACCTCAAAAAAGACACTGTAGAATCTACTACATTGCGCTTGTACACATCACCTTGATGTGACCCCTCATTAACCTCCCAACCCTCTCCTAGTAATCCTTGAATGAGGTCAGACCGTACCTCCTTACAAATATACATTGTTTTTGTTTGGTGCGTTGGCATGGAATTGAACATGTGCACAAAAACATGTAAAGGACAAAACCAATTTAGCCCTACTGACCTAGATGCCTTTGAAAACTTGAGTGATGTCTTTATATCACTTACCATCTTAAACTTTAAGCATAGGATGGTCCAAGCATCAAGTTTGGGCCATTCGAGATTGTTTTAAGAGGGGGGTTGTGGATCTCTTCTAGCTTGCCAAATAAATCTAGTTTTTTATCTACAAAATATGAGTGAGAAAAGAAAAAGATATTGTTCTACACAAGATCACTTGGGCTTTGAGATACAAACATTGCCTCTCCAATGGATGCATGCATAGCATAGAAAACTCCGGTGAGGCTTTGGAGTGGTTGTTCCTCAACATAATTAGAATGGAAAATATCTGCATATAGAGACATAAGAAAATGGAGAATCATAAGAAAATTCGAAACAAAAAATCCAATATTGGCATGTTGTTAAAGCTGTGTTTATATTACACAGACAATTTTAAGGAAACCTTGGTCGTTGGCCTCGAATGTACAGGTCTCCAAGGGTATACACATGTTGCACTATGGCAACCAGTCCTTCCTTCTTAGTATGCTTGAAGCCTTATAGCCGCCCCTTCCAATGATGTAGCATATTCCCCAATTGACGCACTCGATGTGGTCCCGTAGAGCTTGGCTGCATGTAGATCCAAGCCCCAACCCTCAATCTTGTTGGAGCTTGGCTGCATGTAGATCCAAGCCCCAACCCTGAATCTTGTTGGAGCCCAAACTCCATTCTCATCTCTTGTGTTATGCAGCACAAGCTCTTCCACCTTCTCCCTAGGTCTTCTCACATTACTAGAAGAGGCCATGGTGGTAAGAAAAGAGAAGAAGGGAAAAGAAAAGATTGTTTTACAACAAAGGAGTGGAGAGGAGAGAAAGTTCAGGGTTTTCAGTGGAAAGCTTAAAAGAGGGTTAGAGTTTGAGAATAGGCTTCCTGAACCTAGAGTAGACTAAAGAGGGATAGACTTTCTGTGTAGCAATGGAGAGGGAGGGAGCTTGAGAGAGAGATAGGGAGATTGAGAGGGAGGGAGCTTGAGAAGAAGGAGGGAGAGCTTGAGAGGTATGGAGTTTCTGCAGAGCAATGGAGAGCTTAGAAAAGGAAGAAAGAGGGAGAGGGAGCTTGAGAAGGAGGGAGAGCTAGAGAGGTATGGAGTTTCTAGCAGCAACGGAGAGCTTAGAAGAGGAAGAAAGAGGTTCAAAATGAGCTTTCCAAACCTAGAGTATGTTGGGAGGAAGTTTGAGAGGGAAAACACACTTTTGGGAAAAAAATAAAAATTTTCAACTTTTAGGGTTTTTAATCTACGCAATTCTAGGTGGGGGACCTCTAAGTTTGGGCCCAGGAGGTAGGGGGACAAGAGTAGTAATTAGGCCCTATTAGCAAACCAAAGCTTAGGCCCCCTAGGGTCAAAGAAGTAAAAAATGTGCACCCAACTCTCTTCCTATTGGTCCATTCCTAATTAAAAGTTAATCCAAGAGGCCCTCTTTGGGTCCAAAAAATTCCTAATGGAGATGTGTGTGTGTTGCAGAGAGGAGAGAGTTGTGAAGGAAAATCATGGGGAGAGTCGTGCTTGTGTTGTGGAGCAACTTTGGTGATAGCTTCCTATCTTGGAATCTATTTGTTTTTGAGAAGGCAATGACATAGGTTTTGTTTTGAGGAGGTTGGGTTTGCCCAGAGTAGAGGTTGCACTATTGGTAGAGGGTCTTATAGGAACAGGGTTCCCTAGGACCTCTAAATGGCAACATTGTTGGCTAGCTCAAGCTTTTCTCAACAATCCTTTGCAATAACTATTGGTGGTTGTCCTACAGAGTATATCTGTAAATTTTGATCAAAATTAGTGATAAGCTTTGAGATGTTAGTAGGTTTGTTCTGCTCTAATCTTGGCATAGGTGTAGGGTGTACTGGTGCTCAGGGCGTGATGCCTGTAGCCACCCCCTCCCTATTTCCATGGCTAATCTTAACATTTCTAGTGTCATCCTTGCCATGGCTAGAGTGGGTGTAGTCTAAGGAAAGGTTGGTGGAGGAGCGGGTCCAGGAGAATAATATACCATTGGATGCCCTTCTCTGATAGGTGGGTAAGAATGTACTCCCTATTGATATATAAGTGGGATCGGCGGGCTAAAGTGAAGGGCCTCGATAGACCCTTTCTCTTTGGTGCAACATTTTTGGTCCTTGAGATGATGGACCTAGCCCTAGGTTTTATACAGATTGTTGGGTCCTATAAGGATCAGCCACACTTGAGACAAGACAACACGGCTCTCTAGATAGGTGGTTTAATCTAGGTCTGTTGGCTTTCACTTTGCCCTACTTCTCCTCTACGATCTAAATACGGAGTGGGCTTGCTTTTTTGTGGTTGGTCCATATCTCTCACCCTGGGTTGTGGTTCTTTCGACTTCCGATTGTGTATTTCCTAGGATAAAATTGTGCAGCCTCAAAGCAAGGCTTCTCTGCAAATGTGTGGGAGACGTTGGAGCTTGCTCTTGGACAAATAGTATATCCATGCACTGAAGTTAAGGCTCTCCTGTCTCAAGGTCACGAGTTCCTTGTCTCGTGCTAGGGTGGTCTTCGATTTTTCGCTGCTGCTACTGTCACAAAGATAAGCACCGTTTGACTCCATGTGGTATTAACCGATGGGTCTGACCTAATAAGCAAGGGAGCTTCAAGAGAGTTTACTATGTCAAAACTTAGAGGGTTATTTCACACCAATCTACCCAATTGTAGGTGCATGAAAATGTGGAATTGATGTGCAGAACCCCTCTGTGGAAAGATTGTTTTTTAAAAAGGAAATGGTACGACGGCACACTTTGAAGTGGAACGGGCATATGCTTTCAAATGAGAAGGGAATGGATGTATGCTTCTCAAGGAAATATGGCATAGACGTTTGCTTTCTAAAGGGCACAGGCGTGCACTTTTGAAATGAAGAAATAAAAAGGCATTCTCTCTCTCAAAGAGAAAGGAACAAGCATTCCTAACTGGGGATAAGAATGGAACAGGTGTGGCAAGGATGCCACGGATGTTCGCTTCCAAGGGCCGAATAGAAAATGAGCGTACGCTCTTTGAAGGAGAAAGGAATGGTCATTCGCCTCGTGAATTAGGTGTGATAGAGGGAATGGCACAGACGTGGCATGTTCAGAATGCCCATACTACTTTTGGAATGATTGTGACACTATCAGATTTAGAAATTTTTAAGATTTGTCTAGGGATTTTTGGGAATTAAGGTTGTAGGTCTGATAGCCACCCAGTGTATTCTTTGACAATTCAATTACACCCACTTGATTAAATGCAATTAAATGCACTTTATGCTCAATTTAATGCAAATATTCCAATTTTAATGCAACGGCCACATTCAGGCTGAAAATCTTACTAGATTTGGTCAGATGAGGAAGGAAACGAGCATGGCAAATGTGCCATGGCCGTGGCTTGTAAAGCGAGTGACCATTCGCTTCTCAGAGACATCTAGGAGAGTGCAATTTTTGCCCGATTTTTCCTCCAATTCTAGCAGATTCAAGTGTTTTCCCACTGATTTTCTATGTTTTTTATTTAATAGATAGCTAGAGCTAGTCTCTAGCTCTAGCTATCTATTGGCGCCTACAATGCATAATTAAAACTTACAAATTAAGATTAATTTGTAGATTAAACTAAGATGCAAACTTGAAGAAAAAAGAACATAAAATAAAGGTTTTGTATGAATGTCAAGGGCAATGAGAGAGCACTTACTTGCTTATCCCACGCTCGGTGAAGATTTCAATGCTCTGATGCTCGATTAACCTTTAATGATCTGGGTAATCACCATAAAAAAAAGAAATAACACAAAATCAAACAACCAATCGGTGGATTTACACTCCAAGTGGACTAATCAAAGACACTAGAAAATGAATAGAGTGGAGGACCCTAAGCCAAATGCATTCCCCGCCGCCGACAGTGGCACCAAAGATGTTAAGGATATCATGCTACCTTGCACACAAGAAGGAAAGAGAAGAGAAGAGAGATACATGCAAGGGTCTAGTCCTCCAGAGAGTTTCACTTAGCCAGCCCTAAGAGGGTTAACTCCTCGATGTGAAGCTGCTAAGGGCTCACTCCACCTCTTCTTGTGTCACCCAAGAAGAGATCCAATGGCTAGGTAGTAGAGAGCAAGAAGGAGGAAGCTATGGAGAGCTCAACCTTCACCTCATGCAACTAGCATGCAAAAAGGACTTGGTAGATACAAAGAGAGGGTAAAGGGTGCAGTTACAAAAGATAGATCACAAAGAGTGTAGCTATGCTAAAGGTAATGTTAACCAGAGTGGTTAACAATGAGATTATGAATTGTCTAAAAGCTTGTCATGAAGAGGGTTGTGGTGGCCACTATGGAGTTGACATTACAAAGAGGAAGGTATTGACATCAAAGCTTATGTGGCCAAGCATGAATAGAGACATCCACCATTGGTGCAGGAGCTACCTTGAATGCCAAGCGTTTCAGAAGAAGATTCATATAAAAGAGCCATGGACTCATCCATTGAGGACCAGCAAGGTCAATCAACCAGATCCATGCGTGGTTTCAGAAAACAACTCTTACTCCTTGTTCCAATATCTTCCCCAATGCACGTGTGGGTATCTTCGATGACCCAAAGCCCGAGCACCGTATGGTCAACACCGTCTAGGATCCTTCACAGGTGACCTAGCACTTCACTCATAGGCCGCTTCCTTGGTCCCTCATCCACTGTAACGGAAGCTCACCATTTAAATCATCGTCGAACCGAGGCTGGTCAAGACCTCGGCCGACCTTGCTATGCGAGACGTCCTCCGTTGACTCTCTGTCACAGCTGTTACAACTTTATCAGTTAGGTCTCCATGACCTCATTGTCAAGACGATCAATAATGCTTCCCCAGCATTATTGACATAAAACAGCCATTTTAAAAACAGATCATAAATACAGTTTCTATAATGAACTCATGTCTTTCACATTGTTCCACATCTGTCCACATTACTTAATCCATATCCAATTCATATGTATTCCTATTCTCATCCAATCATATCACGATGACCTCATTGTCAAGACGGTCAATAATGCTTCCCCAGCATTATTGACATAAAACAGCCATTTTAAAAACAGATCATAAATACAGTTTCTATAATGAACTCATGTCTTTCACATTGTTCCACATCTGTCCACATTACTTAATCCATATCCAATTCATATGTATTCCTATTCTCATCCAATCATATCACTTTTCATCTCATCACATCTTTCCTCATTTATCCTCATCACATCTCATCCACTCGCATCTACCCATATTCACATCTCATCCACTCGCATCTACCCATATTCACATCCCATCACACCTCATACATTTACATCACATATCATTCATTCACATCTATCTCAATTTACATCACATATCATCACATTCATTTCACATCTCATCTCATTCATTTTTATCCCAATTCACATCACATCACATCTCATCCATTCACATCCCATATCATTCATTTACATCCGATTCACATGACATGACATCTCATTCATTCACATCCTGATTCACATCACATTACGTCTCATTCATTCACTCACATCGACATCACATCCTTTCACATACACATCCACATCCATTCTTTCACATACACCTCCACATCCATTCTTCCACATACACCTCCACATCCATTCTTTTACATACACATCCACATCCATTCTTCCACATACACATCCGCATCCATTCTTCCACATACACATCCACGTCCATTCTTTCACATACACATACACATCCACATCCATTCTTTCACATACACATCCACATCCATTTCACATGCTGTTCCCATTTAGTAGCATTTTCTAGTTTGATTCCCGATAATGGGACTTTTTATAAATTTCTACCAATTGCTTGGCCTAATTAAAGGTTCCTTATCTCGAATGACTATTTCTATTTTCCCTCTCAATTCCTCAATTGAATTATACTCAATATTCCTCTTTTGAATAAAAGAATTCATGGGATTTGCAGAAATCAATTCTACCCATATTTCCACTTTTGATAAATAATCATAAATTGAATTATACTAAAAATTCCTCTTCTTTCCATTTAATTTCTTGGATCTCAAATACCATGGGAATTCCTCTTTTTTGCATTTAATTATTTGCATTCCAATGTCATGGGAATTTCTCTTTTTTCATCAATATTTCTCATAATAAAATATCCATTAATTCAATATGCTAGGAATTTCTCTTTTCCCATCTAAACGATGGAATTCCAAATGTCATAGGAATTTCTCTTTTACCATTCAAATATTTCTCATAGATAAAACAAATTTATCTAAAATTTATCTTTGAATTTAAATAAAATACCCATTAATTCAATATGCTAGGAATTTCTCTTTTCCCATCTAAATGATGGAATTCCAAATGTCATAGGAATTCCTCTTTTACCATTTAATTATTTCTCATAGATAAAATAAATTTATCTAAAATTCATCTTTAAATTTAAATAAAATACCCATGAATTTCAATATGCTAGGAATTTCTCTTAAAATAAATTTATTTAAAATTAATCTTTGAATTTAAATAAAATACCCATTAATTTCAATATGCTAGGAGTTTCTCTTTTCCCATCTAAATGATGGAATTCCAAATGTCATAGGAATTTCTCTTTTACCATTTAATTATTTCTCATAGATAAAATAAATTTATCTAAAATTTATCTTTGAATTTAAATAAAATACCCATTAATTTCAATATGCTAAAATTACACTTTTCTCATTTAAATATGCGAGTTCCAATATGGTTGAAAATCCTTTTTCATCATTTAAATTTATCTATACAAAAAGATAAATTTAACTGAAATTCTTTATTAATTTTTAGATAAAATACACATTATTTTAAATTTTTCTCTTACTTCATTGGAATACATGGATTTCCATTGTCACGGGGATTACTCTTTTAACATAAAAATGAATTACTAGAAATTCCTCTTTTCTCTAATTAACTATTTATGCATAAAAATAAAAATCAAATTTTCCATGATTATAATGAGAATCATTCAATTAATCTAGGATGATTAATCCTAGAATATGATAGGAAATCCTCTTTTCATATTATGAATGAAAATGATTTATGTGTTAATTTTTCAAAAATTTTACCATAGCTTCGCTCTGCTATTACTGATAATTATCAATAATTTTGAAAACAGAAAGTTTAGTAATATCATATGATAGAATAACCATTAATTGGATAAATATCCAATTATGGACTTGCTTCCTAATTTTTCCATGAATTAAATAGCATAAAAGCATTAAAAAGCCACTTATTTGGCCTCAATTTGACAAGCATAGAAATTACTTTTAGATTAGAGAATTGCTTCATGAGAAACTTCATTTGAATATAGAATAGGTCATAGGAATGACCATTCTTTGGGGGAGAGAGAGAAATGCTTTAAAAAAACATTTAATTTAAGCATAAATGGAAATTTATGTGTTTTATCACTACAATTCATTAAAGAACTTCAATTGTATTAAAAAGCCATTCAATTGAATGCTTCTCAAGCTCGAGAGGGGTTGAGAAGAGAGAACATTTGGAGATTTAAAAAAAAAGACCATAAACCACACTTTACCTCCTAGATTGCTTGATTCTTTAATCAATGTAGAGGCCCCCAACCAATCAATTGGTTTATCATTATTTCAGTATATTACTGGCATGGTATAGTTCTCATATTTTTTTATAAAGGGCTAAGGATCTATTTATAGGTGAGGGAGGCCTCTAACCAAGTCCAACTAGTTTCTAGAATTTTCCAGGTTCAATTTAGCTGAATTTGGACAAGATTTGGACCTAGTTTGGCTCCTTTTTATTTGGTTTGATCCAGAAGAGAGGAGAGATAAAAATATCACAATATTTTTGAGTTTAAAACTCCACCACACATGTTAAATAGGCACCTCCTTGAAGAGCCCCCTTCTCCTTACCAAGGTGTTAAAATTGAATCATTATATCCAAAATATCTCATTTTTTAGTAATATTCATAGTTTTTTTAATCTAATAAACCTTGTACTCAGTCAACTCTTCATCTTAAGTGGGCATTTACTCATTTTGGGTATTTTTCTTTTATAAATTGGATTTATCTCTTCCCCACACTTGGATTGATCCTATTGGCCCCATAGGAACCTTAATCCAAAAATTTCTGAAAATCTAGACCCTTAGACTAAGGTTCTTTATACTTATTTTCAATTAATTTCAAATGCATATTGGAAAGTTTTTTTTCAATTTGTGTTTGAGGGGAAACCATTTTAGACACTAGGAGGATTTTTATATCAAAAAATATCTCAATTTTGGATTACCTATCTCTAGACATTTTCTATAACTAGGTCAAAACAGAATCTTTCTTTTATTTAAAAAAGGGGAATAATTACAAGATCAGAAGGGGAGGTTCTTACACCTGTACACCTCAAAAGCTAGAGGGAGGAATCTTACATAATTCAAATTATGAGTATTTATCAAAAGTGGAATTTTGAGCATTGTTAATTTTATTGGGAAATATGGGTAGAATTAATTTTTGTAAATCCCATGAATCTTTTACTCAAAAGAAGAATATTGAATATATTTCACTTGAGAAATTTGACAAAGAATATGAAATTATCCATCGAGAAAAAGTACCTTTAACCAATTGACAAAAATTTAGAAAAGTCCCATCATTGATATCGAAAGTAGAAAATGTTACTAAATATGAATAGATGTGAATATGATGTGATAAGATGTGAATGCGATGTGATAAGATGTAAATACGGTGTGATAGGATGTGATGAGATGTGGGTGGGATGTGTTGTGATGTAAATGGATGTGGATGTGAAGAGATGTGGATGGGATGTGATGTGATGTAAATGGATGTGGATGTGAGTGTGATGAGATGAGATTGAGATCTGATGATATGTGAAACGATGTGATGTGATGTAAATGGATGAGAATGAGATGTGGATGTGATGTAATGTGGGTGGAATGAATGTGATGTAATGTGGGTGGAATGAATGTGATGTGATGTGGATGCAATGAATGTAATGTAATGTGGGTGGAATGAATGTGATGGATGTGAATGGGTGTGATGGATGTGAGTGGATGTGATGAGTGAATGGATGTGATGTGGATCAGGGTAGATGTGAATGGATGAGATGTGATGTGGATAGATGTGATGTGATGCGATGTGGATCTAGGTAGATGTGAATGGATGAGATGTGATGTGAATGGATATGATATGATGTGATGTGGATCAGGGTAGATGTGAATAGATGAGATGTGATGTGATGTGAGTATGGGGTAGATGTGAATGGATGAGATGTGATGAGGATGGATGTGACGTGATGTGAGGAGGATCTGAATAAATATAATTGGATGTGATGAGATGTGATGTGGATGAATGTGATGTGATGAGATGTGATGTGGATGAATGTGATGTGATGAGATGTAATGTGGATGAATGTGATGTGATGAGATGTGATGTGGATGAATGTGATGTGATGAGATGTAGTATGATATGATTGGATGAGAATGGATGAAGGATGATGGGAATAGATATAACTGGATGTGGAATAAGCAAAGTGAATTGATTTAGAAGAATGTGGAATAACGAGAAATGATGTGGAACAATGTGGAAAGATGAGAGTTCGTTAGAAACTATATTTATGACCTACTTTTAAATGACTGTTTTATTTTAAGAACGTTGGGAAAGCATTTTGACCATCTTGTGAATGAGGTCGTGGAGACCTAAGTGATAAAGTTCCAACAGCTGACGGAGAGTCAACGGAGGACGTCTCATGTAGCAAGGTCAGCTGAGGTCTTGACCAGCCTCGGTTTGATTTAAATGGTGAGCTTCCAGTACAGTGGATGAGGGACCAAGGAAGCAGCCTATGAGTGAAGCGCTAGGTGACCTGCAAAGGAGCCTAGAGGGTGCTGACCATAAGGTGCTCGGGCTCTGGGTCATCGAAGATACCCACGTGTGCGTCATGGAAGAAAATGGAACAAGATGTTAGAGTTGTTTTCTGAACTCGGGCATGGATCTGGTTTATTGTCCTTGCTCGTCCTCAACGGATGAGTCCATGGCTCTTTTATATGGATCTATTGGTTGATCTTGCTGATCTTCAATGGAGAGTCCATCTAGATTTTCTTATGTGATTATATTGCTGGGTACTATGAGCTAGGAACTATTGAAAAGGCCCCTAGGTGAACAGGTGGTGAGCGTTCTGGTTGCCAATGATGCCATAGGTACACCGATGAAGGAATGATTGGAAATTAGAATTCAACCAGATATTTTGGAGGATTATGATCAGTGATACTATGGTTTCATTAAAAGATTGATGAATCTGTGAAATAGGCAATTTCATATTGGGTGTGTAAGCGGTGTGACTATCTTGAAGTTTGCTTCAAGCACTGGCTAGGGGGCTTGGGAACTCTTTTCCCTGGTACCCGGGGTAAAACATAACCAAATTCCTAAATGGACCCTATCACTACAGTGGTTGGTGGGTGGTTGGCTAACCCATGGGATTGGATGGGGTCAGGCTGCTAGACTGATGGATCCCTAAAATGAGACTCAATTCTGTTAAGTTATGATAGTTGAAGTAAATCCGGGATAACCCTTGTTCTATGGAAAAGAATCAACGGCTATGCCTCTTGATGAGGAAAAAAGCGTTGGACTCTATGATCTTACCTGTGCTATCAGTAACATTTTTAACCATGGCAGAGCCTTCAACGAAAAAATCCCAAGGGTCTCTGACATTGGTTACCAGTTCAAGTGTGCTCTTGAGTGGGCTGCAAACAGACTTGGTTGGGCCAAGTAATACCCTCCTAGGTGAAGGTGCTAAAAAAGTATTATAGTAGAGAACATTTAGCAACTGTTATCAACTATTATTACAACTTTAAACACAAGTGCCATATTTATTACTATAATTATTAACATAACAACTATTATAAATCATATAAATTTTCCACATTAGAATATAAAATCCATTAGGATAGCTTTATAATTTACTTTGAATGTGAGCTATTTATTAATAGTGCACACCATTTGCGACCTTATGTACCTGTAAGATTCCTCCCCAGTCTCTCAAAATGTCCAGCATATTCCCCTGTAATCAATTCCCTCTTCAGAAATATAAGAGATCTTGTCTCTGCCTGTTTTGGCATAGAGAGAGAAAATATTCTAGAGAGAGAATATTCAGATTTTGAATATTTCTAGATAGGAAAATATCTCATATAATTAAGATGAATTCCCCTGAAACAAAAATTCAAAAAGAACTTTCCAATGTGCAATTGGAATTAATTGGAAATGGGTATAAAGGACCTTAGCCTAAGGGTCTAGATTTTTAAAAAATTTAGATTATGGTCCAATTAAGGTTCCTATGGACCAATAGCATCAATCCATGTGTAGAGAGCAGATAAATCCAATTTGTAAAAGAAGATACCCAAAAATGAGTAAATGCTCACATAAGATGAAGAGTTGACTATGTACAAGGTTTATTAGTAAGAAACTATGAGCAATATTAAAAATATGAGATATTTTGGGTATCCAAAAATGAGTAAATGCTCACATAAGATGAAGAGTTGAAAATGTACAAGGTTTATTAGTAAAAAACTATGAGCAATATTAAAAATATGAGATATTTTGGATATAATGATTCCATTTTGACACATATGTAAGGAAGGGGAGTCCATTAAAGGAGGTGCATATTTCACATGCTTGAATGAGTTTTAAACTCAAAAATAATGTGATATTTTTATCTCTCCTTTCTCTTGAATGAAACCAAATCAAAATGGAACCAAACCGAATAAAAAAGAAACCAAACTAGATCCAAATCTAGTCCAAATTCAACCAAACTGAATCTGGAAAATTCTAGAATTCAGTTAGCTTTGGTTAGAGCTTCCCTATCCTATAAATAGAACATGAGTCCTTTAAAAAAAATAGAAGAATTTTACTATACTAGAGTTATGCTTAAATAATGCTAATTTCTACTATTCTCTAAAATTCTCTCCAAATTGAAGAAATTGGAGCTTCCCTCTTTCTTCAATCCCCATTGGTGGCTCCATCAACATACTTAACCAATTGATTGGTTAGGGGCCTCTACCGTGAACAAAGAATCAAGCAATTTGTAAGGTAAATGGTAAATTTTAACTTTTCTATAAATTTTCAATGTTTCTCTCTTCTCAACCCCTCTCAAGCTTGAGAAGCTTAATTGGAATGGTTTTTGAATGCTATTGAAGTTAATTGATGAATGGTAGTGAAGAGTTACATAATTTGATGAATGCTATTGAAGTTAATTGATTAATGATAGTTAAGAATTACATAAATTTTCATTTATGCTTAATTCAAATGGTTTTTATGTAATTTCTCTCTCTCACTCAAGAAATGGTCATACTCATGACCCATTCTCAATCCAAATGAAGCTTTTCATAAAGCTTTTCCTTAATCCAAGATTAATCTATACTTGAGGCCAAATTAATGGCTTTTTTCTATGCTTTTAGTTTATGTATTTTATGAATATTGATGATTTAATCCATTATGGATTATTGATCCAATTAGGGATCATTTTAATTATTTCTTAATGATAAGCTTTATCCCTTAGAAAAATTGAGATTTATCAGTCATAGCAGCGGAGCTATGGCAAAATTTTTATAAAAATTATGCATAAAATAATTTCATTCAAAGCATGAAAAGAGGACTTCCTACCATATTCTAGGAATTATCATCCTACATTAATTGAAGATATTCATTGTAATCATAGAGAAATTGATTTTTATATTATGCATAATTGATTTTCATGCATAGAGGTATGCATAAAAGATTATTATTTTAACATAAAAGTGTTACTTTTATCATAATTAGATTTCATGCATAGAGGTATGCATAAAAGATTATTATTTTATATAAAAGTGTTTCTTTTATCATATTTAGATTTCATGCATAGAGGTATGCATACAAGATTATTATTTTAATATAAAAGTGTTTCTTTTATCATATTTGGATTTCATGCATAGAGGTATGCATAAAAATTGATTATTTTATTATAAAAGTGTGACTTTTATCATATTTGGATTTCATGCATAGAGGTATGCAAAAAAATTGATTATTTTATTATAAAAGTGTGACTTTTATCATATTTGGATTTCATGCATAGAGGTATGCATAAAAGTTGATTATTTTATTATAAAAGTGTGACTTTTATCATAATTGAAATTCATGCATAGAGGTATGCATAAAAGTTGATTATTTTATTATAAAAGTGTGACTTTTATCATAATTGAAATTCATGCATAGAGGTATGCATAAAAGTTGATTATTTTATTATAAAAGTGTGACTTTTATCATAATTGAAATTCATGCATAGAGGTATGCATAAAAGTTGATTATTTTATTATAAAAGTGTGACTTTTATCATATTTGAATTTCATGCATAGAGGTATGCATAAAAGTTGATTATTTTATTGTAAAAGTGTTACTTTTATCATATTGAAATTCATGTATAGAGGTATGCATAAAAGATATTCTTTTTATACTAAAAGTGTGATTTTCATCATAAATGGATTTTATGCATAACTTAGTGCATAAGAGAAATTTTTTTATTCTAAAAGTGTAATTCCTACCAAATCGAATTTATGCATAAGAAGATGCATAAAAGATTGATTTTTAAATTCAAAGTGTCATTCTCATCTAAATTGAATTTATGCATAGGAAGATGCATAAAAGAATGGAATTTCAATTCAAAAGTGTTATTCTCATTCAAATTGAATTTATGCATAGGAAGATGCATAAAAGATGGATTTTTAATTCAAAAGTGTCAATTCTCATTTTCATTTAAAATGAATTTATGCATAGGAAGATGCATAAAAGATTGATTTTTTATTTTGAAAATGTTAGTCTCCTTAAATGGAATTTATGCATAAATAAATGTGTAGAGAAGTCTTATATCAAATATAAGAATTCTCTTGTATTCTATAAAAAGATATGAAATGTGATAAGATGTGATAAGAGGTGTATGAGATGTGATAAGATGCATATGGGAAGTGATAGGATGTGAAAAGAGGTGTATGAGATGTGAAAAGATGTGTATGAGATGTGATAGGATATGATAAGAGGTGTATGAGATGTGATAGAATGTGTTAAGATGAGTTAGGATGTATTAAGATGTGTATGGGATGAGGTAGAGAGTGTATCTCATGGGATAAGATGTATATGGGATGTGTTAGGGCATGAATGGATGTAGATATGGATGTATGAATGTAGATATGGATGTATGAATGTGAATATGGATGTGTGGATGTGGAAATAGAAGTCTGGATGTATGAATGAGGATGTGAAAATGGATGTATGTATGTAGACGTGGATGTATGGATGTGAATGTGAATGAAGATATGGCTGTGGATGTATGGATGTATGGATGTGGATGTATGGATGTAGATAGAGATGTGGATGTATGTATGTGAATGTGGATGTATGAATGAGGATGAGAAAATGGATGTATGCATGTGAATGTGGATGTATGAATGTGAATGTGGATGTGTGGAAGTGGAAATGGAAGTATAGATGTATGAATGTGAATATGGATGTATGAATGAGAATGTGGATGTATGAATGAGAATGTGAAAATGGATGTATGCATGTGAATGTGGATGTATAAATGTGAATGTGGATGTGTGGAAGTGGAAATGGAAGTATGGATGTATGAATGTGGATGTGGATGTATGCATGTAGATGCGTATGTATGAATGTGAAATTAGAAGTATGATGTGGACGTACGAACATGGATATGTATGTAGAATAATGAATGCGAAGGTGTATGTGAAATAATGTGTAGTCTATATGAGTGAATGGATGGGAATGAGTACACATTGAATGGAATGTGGAATAAGTAATGTGGTCCGAGAGTGGATAATGTGGAAAGACAAGAGTTCGTTATAGAAACTGTATTTTGTGACTGTTTGTAAATGACTGTTTTATGTCAAGAATGCTGGGGAAGCATTTTGATCGTCTTGAGGATTAAGGTCATAAAGACCGAACTGATAAAGTTGCAACTACTGACGGAGAGTCAATGGAGGACGTCTCGCGTAGCAAGGTCGATCGAGGTCTTGACCAGCCTCGGTTCAATTTAAATGGTGAGCTTCCGGTACGGTGGATGAGGGATCAAGGAAGCGGCCTATGAGTGAAGCGCTAGGTTACCTGGAAGGATCCTAGAGGGTGCTGACCATACGGTGCTCGGGCTCTGGGTCGCCGAAGATACCCACACGTGCGTCGTGGAAGATATTGGAACAAGGAGTAAGAGTTGTTTTCTGAAACCGGGCATGGATCTGGTTGATTGACCTTGCTGGTCCTCAAACGGATGAGTACATGGCTCTTTTATATGGATCTGTGGGTTGATCTTGCTGATCTTCCACAGAGACTCCATTCTGTTATATGAATATATTTCCGGTTACTATGAGCTAGGAACTATGGAAAAGGCCCCTGAGTGAACAAGTGGTGAGCGTTCTGGTTGCCAATGATGCCATAAGTACACCGATGAATGAATGACGGGAATAAGGATTCAACCAGAGACTTTGAGGATTGTCATCAGTGACATAATGGTTTCATTAAAGGATTGTTTGTTGAAAGTTAGTTGATGCTGAGAAAAAGGCAATTTCATATTGGGTGTGTAAGTGGTGTGACTAGTTTTATGTCTGCATGAACTTCTAGCTAGGGGACCTAGGAACTCTTTTCCCTGGTACCCGGGACAAAACCTAACCAAATTCCTAATTGGATCCCATCACTACAGTGGTTGGGAGGTTGGCTAACCCATGGGAATGGATGGGGTTAGGCTGGACTGATGGATCCGTAAATCGAGATTTAATTTCTATTATTACGATAGATGAAGTAAATCCCGGATAGTAATTGTTCTATGGATAGGAATCAACGGCTGTGCCTCTTGATGGGGAAAAAAGCGTTGATCCCAATGATCCAAGTGCAAGTTTCTTCCTTGATCTGACCAAGTATCGTTAGAGGTGCAGTTGGATCAGTTTGATCAATAATGATCTTGACTACGTTAGAGTAAAGAGTTATCCTAGTGGAATCGCCCGTGCTTTCCGGGTAAAGGAAGTTTTTTCGGTTTCGGTTTTGGATAAACCGACGGATTAGTCTCTTGTCCGGATATCCGTGGACGAGGCCCCGAGTGTGAGACCCCTGCCTCGCGTGCTACTTCTGCTGCTAGTACCCCAAATCCGTTGCGCGGTGGAGACCGGGATCTTACAGTACCCATGGGCAGAACTATTAACAGCAACTATTAGCACTTAACAAGAACTATTAGCATGCTTATTAGCTCTTTCTATTAGCATAGCTATTAATAACTATTAACACATGTTTAGAATTTAGGACTTAACAATAGCTATTAAAAGCTATAAGCATAGCTATTAACACATTTATTAAAAGCTATTAACATAGTTATTAATATCTATAAACATAAGTTTAGAGTTTAGGACTTAAAGACAATTAGGGTTTAGAGTTACCACAACTATTAGCACAAGCATATTAAAAACTATTAACATCTATTATACAGATATTAGCATAGTTGTTGGTAGCTATTAGCGCACAACATGCATATTAAAAGCCTATGCACAGTTAGGAGCTATTACCTTAGCTATTAGTAGCTATTAGTAGAATTAGGACTTACCACAACTACTAACAACTATTACAATAGCTATTAACATCTATCACCATAGCCACTAACATATATTACACAGGTATTATCACACCTAGGGGTAGCTATTAGCACAACATGCATATTAAAAGCCTTTTATTTAGCACAACATGCATACCCACATATATTAGCACATCTGTTGGTAGCTATTAGCACAAGTATATTAAAAACTAATAACATCCATTACACATCTACTAGCATAGCTGTTGGTAGCTATTAGCACAATATGCATATTAAAGCCTATGCATAGCTATTAGCAAATATTACCTTAGCTATTAGTAGAATTAGGACTTACCACAACTACTAACAACTATTACCACAACCATTAACATCTATCATCACAGCCATTAATAGATATTACATAGCTATTAAAGCACATCCATTGGTAGATATTAGCACAACAAACATATTAAAAATTATTAACATCTATTACACAACTATTAGTAGCTATCGATAGCTATGGATAGCTATCAACATCTACTAGTAGTTAGTAGCTATTGATAGCTATGGATAGCTATCAACATCTACTAGTAGTTAGTGGCTATAGGTAGCCCATTAGCATCTATTAATTGATAACAGTAGCTATTGACAGCTACTAGGCAACTACAAACATCTAATAATACAACTATTAGCCTAATAACTTGAGAACCAGCTATTGGTAGGCAGCTAGGCAACTACAACATCTAATAATACAACTATTAGCCCAATGACTTGAGAACCAGCTATTAGTAGAATGATTTGGGACATACCTGGTGGGTCAAGTTCTTGGACATGGGTTTGTAATCCAACAAACATAAGCTTTAAGGCATGAGGAATCTCCCGTCGCTACATTGTTGCCAAGCAACAATCCTTATGAAGACACAATATGGCAAAGAAGAAGATGTGGTATGGATGATTGCATGGTAGCATGCAAACGCCCATAACCATCTCATCTTCTAACCCTAAGCCGCATGCTGTACAAGAACCCACAATGGTTAAGTCTTCCTTTTCTAATCCTTAACAACTAAGGGCTTTACCCTGATGCAGTTGAGATAGACCATGGTTACTTGTGCACTTTAAGGCCTTCTAGAAGTATGGATTTGTATTGTAGGCTTTTCTTGCAAGCACAAAATTAGTTAACATGTTGAGAATTTGAGGTAAAGTATGAGATAAAGTTGTGGTCTTAACCTAAAGAGGTACAACTGCATCCTGGTTTGATGTGCCATCCTCCGGCACCACCAAGAACACTTAAAATGTGCATATTTGCATCTATCACAGCCTGTAACTTCACAGGCCTCTCCTCAGGCACATCATTGCTTTCTTCAAGTGTATGCAATTTCTCTGGTGCACCCCTTAGGTGTTGCTTGTGATTGCTCCAAATCCTTGGAGATAAACAATTTTCAAAAGAGAACGCCTTTTCAAACCATGCTGCAACCTCACCATTTATAGGTGGCTCCTGGTACACCATATGTATAGCATCATAAACTTGTTGTGTAAAACTCTAGCCGAATGGTTCAAAGCTTCACCTTCTGGCCTCTTGTTCGCAGCATCGTAAAGACAGATATCCAGTCTTTCTTTGGAATATCCAACAAGTGTGGGTAGCCCTCTCCAATCAAACTAAGCCCATATAATTCATGAAAGTCATGTCGTGTGATGCAAATTTTATCATGCTTGATTTTGGTGTATGGAGGTGGCACCCACCTGACATAGTTAGTAAGCAAATAATTAGTTGAGAGAGACATTCTATTAATAGCTTGAATGACAAGCCACATAGTAGTTCCTGAGCCAATCTATTAACAGCAACCCATGCTTGAATGATAAGGCAATCAATGAAGAAACAAAGGGGCATGTTAAGTTGACATCAAGAGTAGAGAGAGCATCTTGATGGCACATTGCTCACACCTGATTAGATTACCTTAGGGCCATTAGCTGAGGAGCTCTTCCAATAGCAAAGGATGCCCGCGCATGCACACAAGTCCACTCGTCTCAGGATTGCAGTGTGAGGCTACATACACACTGTTTTTTTTTTTGTGGTGGATAAGGAAGGGGGTGAAAACCTGACAGCAAGTGCACGACACACAATGAACACACAAGCGATAGGACGTGCGCCCAACCATTTCAAACAATCATGCAAAAGTGGTTCTTTAAATTCTTAGTTTTTTACAAAAGAGTTTTTTTTTTTTGCTTTAAATTTTTTGCTATCAAAAGAGTTATTAACAAAGTTATTGAAAAACAGCTTCTAACCTATAAAAGTGTAGCACCTATTCACACTTCCACCTAGGATGTTGTCCAAAGTATGTACTCCCAGCTTCTTTGTGGGCTTATCCAACATGCGTCGTCTTCGCCTCGAGGCTTTCTTCATTGGGCAATTCTATTCCTGCATGTTTATATCATTGTTGTGTTTAAGATGGTTATTAAGAGTAAAGAAACTGGTCCATTTCATTGATCCTTAGGTTAGGGTTAGTGTAAACCATTCTAGTTGACCTATCGTAATCTGCTTTGCTTAATATTAATAATAAAGTTGATGTTGCATGGAGTATATGTATGATTTGAGCTTCACATGTAGTTTTGGTTGCCTAATCAGTACCATTGCTTAAGCAGCAGGGGTTTGTATGTTCTTTGAGTGGGGATTTTGAGAGATATTTGCTCGAACCATTCTTGAATAGCAAGCTAGCTTCCATATTTTTGTAAGTTAGGGAAATAGCTTAGCCTTTTCATTGGTATACCTTTTAGCTAAAAGGTATACCTTTTCATTGGTATACCTTTTAACTATGCTAGTGGATGTACAGATTTTTGTTTAAAGTCTTTTTAAGTTTCAGCTTTTTGTTGCTAGATTTATTCATTCTTCTTTCCTAAGTGGTGCCATTTCCCAACCAGTGTGTGCTATGTTCTCATTAGTTCTAACTTCATGGGGCTGAATCTACCCCCTTCACTTGATAGAAACTTAGTTTTATGGTTTAATTATTAAGATTGGCATATTGGTATGACAAGGATTTTATAGCACATAGTCTACTAGATTTGTTCCCTCACCTTATTGAGGATGTAAATGTATTTGCCATGGCCAATGATGCACATGGGCTACTTGATGCTATCCCTCACAAAGTTGAGAATGATGACGATGCATTCTTTTGATGTAGATATATCCATGGCCCCAATGATGCACATGGTCTACTCGATGATGATACAATTATTATGGTTCCTTGGGCACCTTGGAATAATTCCTTTCCATGCACGGGAAATACACATAATAAAGAGGTGTTTTTTTTTTTTACAAAATGGACACTAAAGTTAAGATAAAGTAGCCTTTTTGCGTGAATGGCAAGAACCTTGGTATTGCACCAAGCTCTACTTGTTTGGAGCACACATGGTGTGGTGCACACTAGTTGCGGGGGCTTAGATCAAATCAAACACTAAAAATGGGGAGAAAAAGAAGCACACACATATGCCATATGATATGTTGGCTTTGATCCTCTCTAGAGGAAGGCATGAGGTCTAGAGGAAGCCCATGCGAGGTCTCAATCCCATCACCTGTAAGTCATAAAACAAGGCATGAGGGCCAGAGGACGAGTCTTGCACTAAGGATACTACCGATACGCCTGTAAGAACCAGTGAGAAGGCATGAGGTCCGAAGGAAGCCCAGTTGAAGATCCCTACTAAGTCACTTGTAAGTCCTGGATAAAGAGGTATGAAATCCAGAGGAGAAAGATCAATGAGATACCTATCAAGATGCCCGTAAGACCTAGAAGAAGGTATGAGGTCCAGATAAAAGGTTCACTGAGGTCCCTACCAAGTTGCCTGTAAGGAAAAGGAACAAACAAAAACCAAAATGGAAATATTAGAAGCATGAGAAAATGTTGGGTGTTATAATTTCAGGACCCAAGGGAGGACTCACCTTGTGGAATTTGAGAGATGAATATGACTTCCCAGACACATGGAGCAGAAGAAGGTGGCTACATCGACATAGACGGTAGCACACTTGAGTACCCATGGATGAAATTCTTCATCAGCATATACTTGTAGACTCTTCATCACATTGGTGGAAATCATCTTCCCACCATCTCATTAGTCTACCATCAGTTTTTGTGGTTCTACATGATATATTATATAACTTGAAATGGGCCAGGCTTGCATTGTACCTTCTAGTAGCCACTTATTCATAGATCTTCATGATGTACTTGGCATTGATAGGAGATAGTACACTCCCAACTAAATAAAGGGGAAGAGAGGTGTTGGTGGGTGTGTACACTCCCTAGCATTTTGGCATTAGCTTGGGTGTGAACAACCCTTAGCATTAGTAGCATTAGTAGCATTAGCTTAGTCTAATGAGTTGTGGGATTTGGTTACTATAAGATGTCATATCAAGAAGTGGTTACAAGAGATCTAGTGGGGAGTTAGGATCTTGTGAAGGTTATGGGAGCCCAATAGTCACATGGGTAGCCCAATAGTCACATGGGTAGCCTAATAGTCACATGGTTGGATGGCTATATAAATCCCCTCTTGTATGCAAATTGGACATGACTATGGTATGTACATGATTCTTGGACACACAATATGTGATACATGGATATGGAATACACTATGATGTTATGTTGTTATGCTTGTATGTCTATCTTGTATCTTTTATCTTGTTCTTGATCCATGCCTCCTACTCCATGCTCATATTACATGTGTACTCCATGTCTATGTGTGTAGGAGCATGTGCTCCCCTATGTTATCAAGGCTATGCTAACATAAGCCAAGATGATTTCCCTTGCAGAGTATTTCTTCCTGACATAATGATAGTGCACCTCAATATGCTTTGTGTGAGCATGAAAAACTAGATTCCTTGCAGTTGCCATAGGTAGTGGCTGAGGACTCGCCAATACCCAAATTAGCAATAAGGCACATGAGCCAAACACACTCAATTGCAGTTGTATAAACATTTCCTTGTACTCAGCTTCATAGTTAGAAGTAGCCATAGTGGGTTTCTTCTGCTGAGCTATGATATACATGAATCACCAAGGCGAAAGAAAAAACCACTCGTGGACACTCATGTGTCATAACATCTAGCCTAGTAGTCTAATTCTGTTAATGCATATACAACTGTGATTTACCTTCTCTGTGTGAGCGCATACATAGACATGTATATGTGCCATGTTTGTGTGTGAGCACACCACATAGACATGTCTATGTGTCATGTCTCTGTGTCAGCGCACACATATATATACATATATATATTTATTTATCTTCAAGGTAGACATATAGAGAAACTTTACTACAAATATATGTAATAACTACAAATAGCATGTGATTTTGCATGTGCATCCATGTGTGATCTATGTGTTACAGGCACTCATGGTCTATCTACACACATACTCATAAGATACCAATTGAACATCTCTTTACTTCATGCATGTTTTATTAAAGTAATAAAAGCTTTTTAAGGTTTATTGTGTGTGTGTGTGTGTGTGTGTGTGTGTGTGTGTGTGTGAGAGAGAGAGAGAGAGAGAGAGAGAGAGAGAGAGAGAGATAGAGAGAGAGAGAGAATGCAAGCCTTTGATGAGAGTAGATTTTCTCCACATGCTTTCAAGGTAGGATATTCTTGCCAAGGCACGAGATGGAGTCCAACGAGCAATTACACAATGTCCGATAAAGGGATGGTGAAACCATTCGAGATTACATCCAATAGAGTCAAATATCTCCATTCTCACTCTGTAGTGCCAGAGACAAGTTCTCTGATGAAAGGCTCACAGGGAAATTCCTGGAAGTTCTAGATGATGTACCCTTGCAAAATTCATTATATGTCATGGCGCATACCACCTTTAAGTAATGTTATAGGAGTGCTATAGACTTTGAAGACAAGTTCAAGGGAACACGTTCCTGAGAACTTCATGAGGGTTTAGCTAAAGCCTATTTCAACACCACCAGTATAAAATATGATGGAAAAAGCAAGAAGTCCACAAGCGGACAATCGGTTGAGCAGTTGGTCACTGCACTAATGCAGTTAATGACCTAACATTGGAGAACCGGCCAAGATCGGGTCAGCCAACCCCATCTCTATCCAAAGAGGGAGGTTGTATGGTGCCGGATCTGTCAAGCTAACCATACAAGCACGGAGTGTCCATATCTGAGACCCCGTCCTAACCTCTACTGCACATATTGCCAAAAATGGGGCAATCATGAAGTTACAAATTGCTCTCATTAGAGAGCTTCTCTAGCCCTTGCTCTACCCCACGCCTTGTTAGCCTACCCGAGACAACCACTTGCCTTGCCATCATCCGCCCATCATAATGCACCTTAACCAGGCCAAGAAGTGGTCCAAAGAGTGATCCTTAGGGTACGTGAAATGCCCTTAACTACACCCGGCTCTTCTACTGCCTGCCAAGAATCACACTAGTTTGTCAGCTAACCCTGACAGAAATCTTCAAAGAAGGGGATGAGGGGAAATTCCGAAAGTTCCTACTTATGAAACCCTAGACCCAACAAGCCCGCCCTCACAAATTCTAAGTCACTATGTTATGGAGGGAGACCAAATGTACCAAGTGTACTTAGTAGCCCCAATGCCGTTGTGGGAAAGAGACACGAATATGATGGCAAAACGACCACCTATACAGTGCTATAATTGCCCACGACCTCACCAGGTGGCTGAGTGTCCTAACAAAAAAGGGATGGCGAGTACCTCTGTAGGTGCTCCCGCATTAATTCCCTTGTGTGTAGGATTTGGAATTGACCATATATACAAAGATTTTCCGCTAAGACTGTAACATGCCCATCTTCATTAATAAAAAAATGTCCATGTAATAGATGAATTTATGAGTTTTTATGGTGTAAAAATCAGTGATTTTATCAAACAGTCCATTTCTACTTAGAATCTTCAAATTTCAACTCCAAATTTGGAATCTATGCACGATTTTGCCCTAGTATAGGATTTTACATCCAAAAACAGACACTAGATCAAGCTTATACGCAAATTTTGGTTATTTTTAGTTAAAAAAATGATGACCTTTAAACCTTAATAAATGCACGATCGGGCGTTCAATTGACAAACGGTCTACACCCCAACGACCAGGGGAACATCTCGGACATTTTCATCAAAAAAGTTTTCTCATCCTCGAGGTCCGGCATGCAAATCCAGGCCAACGTCCCAAATTTAGGGGCCCCTCCCCAAAAAGGATCGTACACACTCACTAGGGCACCCGTACAATGGCCGCGCAAGGACCAAAGGTGCCATGTGGACATCCATGCTGCCTCTGACCAAAAGGGTACATGCGTACCACTCCTTTGCCTATGCACTGCCATCGTACCTTTCCTCATGCCCATGCAGACCACTGATTGGCACACTTTGATGGTACACCGTCCTTTCAACCGTACTTTGCTCAGCGCCCACACCTATACCCCACAGCTATATAAACCCTCAAGGCGCTCCATTGCCAGCACGCATTCTTACGTAGAGTATACCCTGCTTAAGGCCATCTGTCAGCTCGTACTGTCCTTCTGCGCCTCCGTACTATACCTACAGCCGCCCCTTACAGCCTTCCTCTCAGCCCCCCCAAATCTCCCAACTCTAAGATAAGCCCATTTTTAGCCAACCAACCCACAATGGGAGAGTGTCCTTAGCTCTTCTCCCCCCTGTGATGAAGAGACTTAAAACAACACCCCTCACCCCTCAACAAAATGTTTTTGCCTTTTCCTTAAGGACATCTCACAAATTCGCCCCCCCATTTGTGTGGACTTTAGCAAGAGGTTTTCGCATGCTGCAGTTTTTGGCCCATAGAGTGAGCAAACAATCTCGGAATCGAGATCCGACTAAAGCATTACGACCGCAGAATCGAGCGCTACAAGGCAACATTCAAGATGGCCCTATCTCGGAAACACCAAAACATTACCTCGGGAGAGGAGCACGCAACAATGAGATTGGAGAAGATGCTCTTAATGTGGCTCCAACCCTCCCGTTGCAAGCTCCACAAGGAAATGGTGGCCAAGTTAGCTTAGTTATCTTTTATAAAAGAGTTCTCATTTAATATTAATGTCAATAAATGAAGAAAGAAGATGTGCATCTTTTCCTTTGAAAAAAATGTACGAAAAGCTACTATTTGAAGTGATATTGTATTCAATGGTTTTGTATTGAAATTGTTATCTTTAAGAGAAAGAGTACAGGTTTTTCTTATCTTCAAATGCTAACTCCGTTCCGTGCTTGTGTAGCCAGGCGGCATTATTGGCAAAGCCCGGGATTGGCCCAAGGTACCCCTCATACCATTGGGAGAATAAGGTTTGCCGATTGAGGCGAGAGATTATGATGCTGTCTAGTTCTGAGGGCCCAGGCTAGTGCGGTGAATAAGCCCACCCTCATTAGGAAATTTCAGAGGTCATTTGGAGGGACTTTTAGAGGAGAGAGAAAATAGAGCGCATCCAATGGGAAGAAGCAAACATAACGTTGAAAAATGGCTTAATTCATTGAAAATTTTAAAAATTTTTAAAGAATAGTCACGTTCACATTCAATGAGGGCATCTTTTAAAAAAATGATTGAGTACACATTCAATGCGGGTATCTTTTTCAAATGAGGTAGAGTTACTTTATTAAATATAGCTTACGTTCATCATTGGATAAGAAAAAGCACTTCGAAGCTAAACTTTGTAGACACTTGAGTCTATACATTTCTTCTGATGGTATTTTGATGTAGAATTTGGTGCTTTTGACATCACCATTGCATCCAAAGCAGCCAAAAACCCCCAAATCACTTAAATCAGACACTTAGAGAGGCAGAAACGACCAAAAGAAGGGGAGAAGAGGCTTGTGTAGTTTGGCGTGCATAGAGGCCTCCATTTGGAATGCACGCCAAATTGCACAAGCCTCTTCTCCCCTTCTTTTGGTCGTTTTTCTGCCTCTCTAGGTGTTCAATTTAAGTGATTCAAAAGTCCTTTTAGGAGTTTTTGGCCACTCTGGATGCAATAGTGATGTCAAAAGCACCAAATTCTACACCAAGCTACTAGTAAGTGTAGACTGTTAGGAGAGTAGCATGAATTTTTTGAAAAAGGTGCCATATGATGACGTAAGTGCCTTTTGCAAACCCAAAAAGTTGTGAGAGCGACTTGTAGCTAGTGCACATATTTCAATACCTTATTAGATCCATTTTTTTATAACTTGCGATAGTTTCTTGTCAAGTACACATTTAATGAGGGTATCTTTTTAAAAAAATCTCTAGAGAGAAAAAATACGAGTTTGTGAATTGCTTACAAGGCCCTAGAAATGACCTCCAAAATTTCCTATAATGAGTGCGTAGACATCCCTCTAAGAGGGGCGGGAGGATCGAGCAACGGAGCCTGAGAGGGCGACAGGTCGGCTTGAGTCCTCGCGACGACAACGAGGTGTATGGTCCCATAGGGTTTTTCCCAACATGTAGAGGCTGGAAGGCCAAATTCTAGATCATCGGCAGTATAAAGGAAAAGAATAAGAGAGCCGGTTTGGCTTGTATGGAATTGATTCATATATAACTTTTCTTTATAAATCTTATCTTTGGCATTATTATATTGTGGAAAAAGGCTGTTTTAACAAACCTTGTGAAAAGGGCCTTAATTAAGGAACATGTTTATTTATGTCAAACAGTGTGGTAGGATTAATTAGAAAACAAATTGATGCATGAATAGGGTGGAAAGTGGGAGGATGGAATGCCCCAACGGCACCATCCTACGGACGGGTGGACTCGATTAGTTGGGTAGCTTTCCAACAGATTAAGTGAAAGCCCTATGCTAGATAAATAGGTTCTCAGGAAATTCTATTCTAGAAGACTAGGCCAGCGGCTGTGCCTTACATGGATGAGAAAAAAAGCGCGTTGTCTCTAGGAATCAAGACTAGTGGTTGCTCAAATTATGATCAATTACCCTATGGGTGATTTGATTTTTAGAAGACCACGCTCCCCCTGCGGGATAGGACTAGGTCTTACCTATGAATCGTATCCTTGAATCGCGTGGTCGAGGCATCGATGAGTACGAAATTTTCTCCAAGTTAAGACTTAGTGGACTATCTTAAGTGTTTCCCCTATTTTGGAAGGGGGGAACCTTACAATTGGTATTAGAGCCGATCTTAGCTCCTAGGACTTGCCATTTAAGGACTGTTTTGCAATGTATGTTTTACCTAACATAATGCTAATTAATAAAAACACCATACTAAAAACAAGTTGAATTGATGTTTGAATGATTGAGGAAGAAGAAGATGCCACCATGGTGAAGATACTAGAGAAGATGTCCCTCCCTCATTTCTCTCGTATCGAAAGAGGATGGGATAGAGATTTTTGGAGTCGTGGGCCGAGATATTTCTTCATCCGAGAGCGGATCAAATTGGGAACCTTACCACCGACATAAAGCGGATTTGTTGGATTGAAAAGTTGAAGATGGTCCGTTTATTTTGGTTCATCGGTACTCCCAGGCCCAACACCTCTGTGACTATAGATGGGATTCACATACCTCAGGATCACTGGGTGTATGACCGAGTGATGCATATCTTACTACCTGCTGCCCCGACAGAGTAGCTGTGTTGGGACCTACCGCAATCTAGAGTCTACCACCCTTACCATAAGTTTTTCGAGTCTTATAAACTACAGCGGAACCCCCATACTTCACCTATGTGGACCGCTCTACCCTTATGTCATAGTCAAGCTTAGGAATTTCCCTTCATGATAAATAAGACTAATTATATTAGTCTCAAATCTTTGTAATAAAACTTGTCCTTGTAAATATTTGGAAATAAAACGATTTCAATGTTTTACTCTCAAAAAAAGCTTAAGCGTTGTGCAAAGTATGAATCTTGTAATCTTAATTTTTTTTTTCAATGATGGCCAGGATGATCAGCCTCCAATTCCCAATGTGCTTTACATCGATATCCACCAGGAGAAGAAGCTCTTGATTAAGCAAATGTAACCTCCCTCCTTTAAAGGAGAAGGTTCAAAGATTGAGAAGAATGTTGAAGTCTAGATTGAAGCGATGGACGATTATTTCTCTGCTGTCGGTACTGGATATTAAAAGACTAAGGTCATGTAAAAGGGTAGAAGAAGGGTGTGTGTGTGTGAACGGACTTATGGTCCACTAGCTCACCTATTTAAAGGTGAAGCTAGAAGGCATTATGTAGTGTGCAAAGGCCAAGTTGTATGCATAAACAACTTAATAAACATTCACACAGACATCCTTCTCCTACCCTTTTACATGACCTTAGTCTTTTAATACTGGAGTAGTAAATCAATCTATGCTTGCATGGTTTTGCCTCACTGGAGCTGCTAAACTATGGTGGAAATAGTGGTACCATGAGACAAGGGAGTCATCGAGCATTCTCAAACATGGGGAGACATCAAGCAGGCCATGAAGGAAAGATATCTTCCCCCATCCCATGAATCCATAAAGATGAATGAGTTTTTTAGTCTTAGGCAATGCAGCTTAACTCTTGAGGACTACTATTCCAAATTTATCACTCTTCAAAAGTATGCCCCAGCTATGACTACTTCCCAGTAAGTGGCTCACTTTTGCGAAGGGTTAAATGAACCCTTAGATTTCCGCCTTGAAGCAATGAGGCCAAGCACGTTACAGGATGCTCTCATACGAGCAAATCCCCTTGTAAAAGAAGTGAGGACTGACAAAGCTAAGCCTCAAAAGAGATCTTACCCTGAGGCAAACCCTAAAGATCAGCCCTACAAGAAACCCCAATAGAATTTTCCCTACTACAATAGAGTGCAGCAAAGCAACTCTTTTATCCCCCGCTCGTATGCTGCTTCTTCCAGAGAAGGCCCTCTGTGTTTTGAATGCAATGAGCTGGGACACTTTAGGGCCAATTGTCCCAAGTTGGCAACATCATTTCCCCAAAGTGGCAGAGGAAATCAAGGCCGTGGAACCCCTATCCACCAAGGTGTAAGAGACGGTGGACGTGGCAGAGGATGCAGAGGAGCAGTTGCTAGAGCTTCCTGTACTATAAGTGAAGAACTGACCTTGGAAATGGTTGAAGAAGAGAGCGCCACCGTCCATGGCGGTAGAACTCCAAGGTCTAAAGAATCAACAATTTGGTGTAATCCAAACCCCAGCCACTCATCCGGTAAGCCATTCCAGCTTTTGATTGATTGTGGTAGTACCCATTCATTTCTTTCTCCTAGGTGTTTGCAAAAATTAAACTTGGATCAAAAAATAGCTAGAAGAATTATTGTAGAGTTATCCAGTGGGAAAGAAGTAGTATCTCGCCACTCTGTAGAAAACCTTGATTTTGAGCTGGGTAGTAATGAGCAAACTCATGGCCACTTTAGAGTCTTGCCATTAGGAATTCATGATGGAATCCTTGGGATGGACTAGTTAATTGCAAACAAAGCTAGCATTCACTTTAACCAGGGGAGTATCACTTTTGAAAATGAGCATGGCCAAGTAGTATTTGTTCAGGAAAAAAACGGTAAACCTAAATCTAGGGTAGTCAAGGCAAAACATCTTCTCAAGGGAGCACGTAAGGGTGAGCAAGTTTTCTTAGTCAAGCTCAACAAAGCCATTGAACCTAGTAAGGAGATAGAGCCCTCTTAGCTCTAAGAATTCTCTAACATCTTCCCTGATGAGTTTATAAGGCTACCACCTCCTCGAGAACTCGATCATGAAATCAAGGTGATCCTTGGAGCTCAACCCATCTCAAAAACGCCCTATAAAATGTCCCTCCTTGAAGCCATTGAACTTAAAGAGCAACTTTCTTAACTCATTGAGCAAGGATTTGTATGCCCCAGTAGCTCTCCTTGGGGGGCACCTGTTCTTTTCCAAAAGAAGAAGGACGAAACTCTCCACCTCTACATAGATTATCGAGGGCTAAATCAAGTTACTGTCAAGAATAAGTATCCTCCTATCCCTCACATGATGAGCTTCTTGACGGGCTTCATGGGGCCAAAGTTTTCTCAAAAATAGATTTGAGGTCTGGTTATTATCGGATTAGAGTCAAGGAAGCAGATATACCCAAGACAGTCTTCAATACCCGTTATGGCCACTATGAGCTTAGTGTAATGTCATTCGGGTTAACCACCAATGCTCCTGCAACCTTCAACTGCCTAATGCAAGATATATTCCGTCCCTTACTTGGATGAGTTTGTGCTTGTTTTTTTTTCTGACATCTTAATCTACTCTAAATCAATGGAAGAGCATGAGGAGCATGTGCGTAGGGTTCTGCAATTGCTGTGCAAACATAAACTCTATGCCAAGAAGAGCAAATGTACTTTCTTTACTCATCAAATTAAGTATCTTGGGTTCATCGTCTCCAAAGATGGCATCTCAGTAGACCCCGCCAAGGTCAAAGATATACTGGAGTGGCCACCCCCTAAATCAGTTCGTGAAGTTCGTGGGTTTTTGGGAATCACAGGATGGTATAGGATTTTTATCAAGGATTATGCCTTGGTAGCTGCACCCTTGACGGATGTTTTAAAGAAGGATTGCAAAATAGTGTGGCTGCCAATCCATCAAAACAGTTTTGATCAGCTCAAGGCCATTATTACTTTTGCCCCAGTCCTAAAACTTCTTGATTTCACCAAGGAATTTGAAGTGGTTATTACATCAAGGCATTGAACATAATCTTTGGCTTTAAAAGTGGACTACCTTGTTGTATGAATTCTTCATATTCTGCATCTGTCATGGAATCCAAAACATTATTGTTAGTGTAAGGTGTAATATCATCACTCGAGGCAGATTACGTACCTCCTGAGGTCGCCTTGGTGGAGATGGAATAGGTGCAATATCTCCTCTCGGGGGCGAGTGTGTTAGTGGGAAATTCTAATTCTGGTGGGGAGAAGGAAGAGTAGATGCATCTAGCCTGTGAAGAAGTAATAGGAGGCATGCTTGGATAGGGAGGATCAAGAAGCCTACTGGTGGTGATATTTATATACACATGGTAGGTGTTTTTGAAAAAAGAAGATGAATCCTCATCCTCACCGTGACCCGAACTAGGGGGTGGGTGGCTAGGTTTGTGAGCTTGAAAAAAGGTTTGAATTTCAGGGATTTCTTCGTTATCCACATCTGGGTAATTGATGTGAGGTGTATCAAAATTATTGCTTACGGTGGTAAGCATAGCTTCTAAATGCTTATGGATAATGTGGATTGATGTAGATGGATGTATGGATGATGTGGATTGATGTGTGGATAATGTGTATTGATGTAGATGGATGTATGGATGATGTGGATTGATGTGTGGATAATGTGTATTGATGTAGATGGATGTATTGATGAGTGGATAATGTGGATTGATGTATGGATGATGTGGATTGATAATTGGAATCGTATGTTATACCACCTCGGGTGGTACCCCTTTCATTTCCTTATAGTTCTAGGCAAAACTGAAAGATCCCTGCCCCCTCCATGCAATGGATTCGGGGGTGCTAACAGCAGAAGTAGCACTCCTTGTACGGTGCAGGGTCCTCTCACTCGGGGCCTCGCCCACACGGACAGGAGACTAATCCCTCGGTTCTTCCAAAACCGAACCCGGAAAAACTTCCCTTGCCCGGAAAGCACGGGCGATTCCTCCAAGATATTTTTACTCTAATGTAGTCAAGGTCATTAATACTGACCAAACTGATCCGACCGAGCCTAAAGTCACTTGGTCAGTTCAAGGAAGAAACTTGCACTTGGATCATAGAGATCAACAATTTTTTCCCCATTGAGAGGCACCCATCGAGAGGCACAGCAGTTGATTCTTATCCATAGAATAATTACTATCCGGGATTTACTTCATCTATCGTATTACAACAGAATTGAGTCTCATTTTACGGATCCATCAGTCCAGCCTAACCCCATCCCCAGTCTCATGGGTTAGCCAACAGCCCAACCATTGTAGTGATGGGATCCAATTAAGAAATTGGTTAGGTTTTGTCCTGGGTGTACCAGGGAAAAGAGTTCCCAGGCCCCCTAGCCGGATATTCATGCAAATTTAACACCAGTCATGCCACTTACACACCCAATATGAAATTGCCTTTTCACAGATTCAGCCATCTTTAAAACAATCATTTAATGAAACCATAGTGTCACTGATCATAATCCTCCAAAATATCCGGTTGAATCTTAATTTCCAATCATTCCTTCATCGGTGTACCTATGACATCATTGGCAACCAGAACGCTCACCACCTGTCCACTCAGGGGCCTTCTCGATAGTTCCTAGCTCATAGTACCCAGCAATATATTCATTTATAAAAATTCAAGATGGAATCTCCGTTGAAGATCAGCAAGATCAACCAACAGATCCATATAAAAGAGCCATGGACTCATCCGTTGAGGACCAGCAAGGTCAATCAACCAGATCCATACCCGGTTTCAGAAAACAACTCTTACTCTTTGTTCCAATATCTTCCACGACGCACGTGTGGGTAGAATCTTCGAGGCGACCCAGAGCCCGAGCACCGTATGGTCAACACCCTCTAGGACCTTCGCAAGTCACCTAGCGCTTCACTCATAGGCCGCTTCCTTGGTCCCTCATCCAACGTACCAGAAGCTCACCATTTAAATCGAACCGAGGCTGGTCAAGACCTCGGCCGACCTTGCTATGCGAGACATCCTCTGTTGACTCTTCGTCATAGCTGTTGCAACTTTATCAGTTAGGTCTCTACGACCTTATTCACAAGACGGTCAAAATGCTTCCCCAACATTCTTAACATAAAACAGTCATTTACAAACAGGTCACAAATACAGTTTCTATAATGAACTCTCATCTTTCCACATTGTTCCACATCAATCTATATTACTTAATCCACGTCCAATTCATATGTGTACCCATTCTCATCCAATCACATCATTTTCCATCTCATCACATCAGATTCATTCACATTCCGATTCACATGGCATACATCCACATCCACATCCACATCCATACATCTACATCCACATACACATCCACATCCATATATCCATATCCACATACACATCCATATATCTACATCCATATCCACATACACATCCACATTCATACATCCACATCCATATCCACATCCACATCCATATCGTCATCCATACATCCACATCCACATCCACATCCATACATCCATATCCACATACACATCCACATCCATACATCCACATCCACATCCATACATCCATACATCTACATCCATATCCACATCCACGTCCATACATCCACATCCATATCCACATCCATACATCTACATCCATATCCACATCCACATCCATATCCACATCCATACATCTACATCCATATCCACATACACATCCACATTCATACATCCACATCCATATCCACATCCATACATCCACATCCATACATCCATATCCACATACACATCCACATCGATACATCCACATCCATATACACATCCACATCCATCCACATCCATATACACATCCACATCCATATCCATACATCCACATCCATATACACATCCACATCCACATCCACATCCATACATCCACATCCATATCCATATACACATCCACATTCATACATCCACATCCATATCCACATCCACATCCATACATCCACATCCACATTCACATCCATACATCTACATCCACATACACATCCACATCCATACATCCACATCCACATCCACATTCATACATCTACATCCACATACACATCCACATCCATACATCCATATCCACATACACATCCATACATCTACATCCATACATTCACATACACATCTACATTCATTCTTCCACATTTATTCATTCTCATACACATGCATACCCTTTCTTTCACATATACATTCGCATTCACATCCAATCACATCCCATATTCATCTTATCGCATCCGTTCTCATCCTGTCACATCCCATATACATCTTATCACATCCCATTTATATATTATCACATCCCATACACATGCTATTCTCATTTAATAGCTTTTTCTAAATTGATATCGATAATAGGACTTTTCTAAATTTTTGTCAATTGCTTGGCCTACTTAAAGATTCTTTTTCTGACAACTATTTCCATATTCCTTCTCAATTCCTCAATTGAATTATATTCACTATTCTTCTTTTGAATAAAAGAATTCATGGGATTTGTAGAAATCAATTCTACCCATATTTTCACTTTTGGTAAATAATCATAAATCGAATTATACTAAAAATTCCTCTTCTTCCCATTTAATTTCTTGGATCCCAATTACCATGGGAATTCCTCTTTTTGCATTTAATTATTTACATTCCAATGCCATGGGAATTCCTCTTTTCCAATTAATTAATTCTCATAAAATAAATTTATCTAAATTAAAATATCCATTATTTTGATATGCTAGAAATTTCTCTTTGCCTGTCTGAATGATGGAATTCCAAATGTTATAAGAATTCCTCTTTTGATATTTAAATATTTCTCATAAATAAAGTTATCTAAAAATTTATCTTTTAATTTAAATAAATTATCCCATAATTCCAATATACTAGAAATTGCTCTTTTCCCATCCAAATGATGGAATTCCAAATGTAATAAGAATTCCTCTTTTAACATTTAATTATTTCTCATAGATAAATAAAATTATCTAAAAATTCATCTTTAAATTTAAATGAATTATCCAATAATTTCAATGTCATAGGAATTTCTCTTTTCCCATCCAATTGATGGAATTCCAAATGTAATAGGAATTCCTCTTTTAACATTTAATTATTTCTCATAGATAAATAAAATTATCTAAAAATTCATCTTTAAATTTAAATGAATTATCCAATAGTTCCAATGTGATAGGAATTTCTCTTTTTCCATCCAATTGATGGAATTCCAAATGTAGTGGGAATTCCTCTTTTATCATTTTAACTTATCTATGCAAAAAGATAAATTTAACTAAATTTTCTCTTGAAAATTTTAAAAAAAATTCATTAATTCCTTTACACTAGGAATTACACTTTCCTTATTTAATTATTTGAATTCCAATATGGTGGGAATTCCTCTTTCATCATAAAAATTTATCTATACAAAAAGATAAATTTAACTAAAATCTCTCTTTAATTTTTACATAAAATATACATTATATTAGTATTCTAATTTTTTTTCTTAATTCTTTGGAATACATGGATTTCCATTATCATGGGGATTACTCTTTTAACATAAAATAAAATTATTAGAATTTCTCTTATTTCTAATTTATTAATTAAGCATAAACATAAAAATCAATTTCTTCACGATTTCAATGAGAATCATTCAATTAGTCTAGGATGATAATTCCTAGAATATGGTAGGAAGTCCTCTTTTTATATTATGAATGAAAATATTTTATGTGTTTATTTTACAAAAATTTTACCATAGCTCCGCTGCTATTACTGATAATTCTCAATTTAATTGAAAGAATGAAGTTTAATATTATTGATATGATTAGAATGACCACTAATTGGATCATTATCCAATTATGGATTGATTCATAATTTCTCTATAAAATAAATATCATAAAAGCATTAAAAAGCCATTATTTTGGCCTCCAATTAGACAAGCATAGAAATTACTTTTGGATTAGAGAAATGCTTCATGAGAAGCTTCATTTGGATTGAGAATAGGTCATAGGAATGACCGACAGAATCCTGGGATAAAGATCCCTTATATAGAACTCATCATTAAATAACAGTTCATTTAGATCATATCATTCATATCTTTAACACAATAATGGTCCATTAGACTGAAAATTTTCTTTCTAAACATTCCTCCACGGGAATTTCAGTCAAGGAAGTTCTCAATTTGTCATCCCTTAACTTTATCCACGGGTCAAGTGTTAACAGTAACAGTCTGACAGCATAGTCCACTAATCTTATAGTGATTTGCTAAAGTCATTATCATCATTCCAGTTTACGAACATTATCACAGGGACGTCCCATTCATCCTCATTGTGGTTTTGCTCAATTTATCTCTTTTCAACCAAAATTCAGGAATCATCATTTTTCAATCAGAATCCAAATAAACTCATCAGTTCTCAACCACAATTTTAAAATCATATCAACCACATTTGAATTCATCATCTGGATAGCATTTTTGCTTATAATTTCAAGGTCTTAGATTTACTCGTATATACTGCTAGTAATGAGCTGCAGTTATACCCTCGGTATATACGGGTAGTCACGGTCCTTGGAATTATAAGGTAAATACCATCATGTCTAGGCCTCAAGCAAGTTAAGGATTCCATACAATTGCAGTACTTCCATCTGAAGACCTAATTACTAACTTATGAATTTTAATCTGAATACCAATTTGTATGAATTTCATCACACAATTCCAACCTTTTACTGTTACTTCATAAATTTTTGACATTTTTGGCTTGTCAGTTGGTCCACTATAGCCAATTTGCTCTGATACCAACTGAAAGATCCCTGCCCCCTCCTGCCCCCTCCGCACAATGGATTCGGGGGTGCTAGCAGCAGAAGTAGCACTCCTTGCGCGGTGCAGGGTCCTCTCACTCGGGGCCTCGCCCACATGGATATCCGGACATGAGACTAATCCCTCGGTTCTTCCAAAACCGAACCCGGAAAAACTTCCCTTGCCCGGAAAGCACGGGCGATTCCTCCAGGATATTTTTACTCTAGCGTAGTCAAGGTCATTACTGACCAAACTGATCCGACCGAGCCTAAAGTCACTTGGTTAGTTCAAGGAAGAAACTTGCACTTGGATCATAGAGATCAACACTTTTTTCCCCATCGAGAGGCACAGCCGTTGATTCTTATCCATAGAACAATTACTATCCGGGATTTACATCTATCGTATTATAACAGAATTGAGTCTCATTTTACGGATCCATCAGTCCAGCCTAACCCCATCCAATCCCATGGGTTAGCTACCCAACCACTGTAGTGATGGGATCCAATTAAGAAATTGGTTAGGTTTTTCTCGGATACTAGGGAAAAGAGTTCCCAGGCCCCCTAGCCGGATATTCATGCAAATTTAACACCAGTCATGCCACTTACACACCCAATATGAAATTGTCTTTTTCACAGATTCAGCCATCTTTAAAACAATCATTTAATGAAACCATAGTGTCACTGATCATAATCCTCCAAAATATCCGGTTGAATCTTAATTTCCAATCATTCCTTCATCGGTGTACCTATGACATCATTGGCAACCAGAACGCTCAACCACCTGTCCACTCAGGGCCTTCTCGATAGTTCCTAGCTCATAGTACCCGACAATATATTCATTTATAAAAATTCAAGATGGAATCTCCGTTGAAGGTCAGCAAGATCAACCAACAGATCCATATAAAAGAGCCATGGACTCATCCGTTGAGGACCAGCAAGGTCAATCAACCAGATCCATACCCGGTTTCAGAAAACAACTCTTACTCCTTGTTCCAATATCTTCCACGACGCATGTGTGGGTATCTTCGAGGCGACCCAGAGCCCGAGCACCGTATGGTCAGCACCCTCTAGGATCCTTCACAAGTCACCTAGCGCTTCACTCATAGGCCGCTTTCTTGGTCTCTCATCCACCGTACCGGTAGCTCACCATTTAAATCGAACCAAGGCTGGTCAAGACCTTGGCTGACCTTGCTACACGAGACGTCCTCTGTTGACTCTCTGTCAGCTGTTGCAACTTTATCAGTTAGGTCTCCCACGACCTTATTCACAAGACGGTCAAAATGCTTCCCCAGCATTCTTGACATAAAACAGTCATTTACAAACAAGTCACAAATACAGTTTCTATAATGAACTCTCGTCTTTCCACATTGTTCCACATCAATCCATATTATTTAATCCACGTCTAATTCATATGTGTACCCATTCTCATCCAATCACATCATTTTCCATCTCATCACATCAGATTCATTCACATTCCAATTCACATAGCATACATCCACATCCACATCCATACATCTACATCCACATACACATCCACATCCATATCCACATCCATACATCCACATCCATACATCCATATCCACATACACATCCATACATCTACATCCATATCCACATACACGTCCACATTCATACATCCACATCCATATCCTCATCCATACATCCACATCCACATCCACATCCACATCCATATCCACATCCATACATCCATATCCATACATCCATATCCACATACACATCCACATCCATACATCCACATCCATATCCACATACACATCCACATCCATACATCCACATCCATATCCACATCCATACATCCACATCCAGATCCACATCCACATCCATACATCTACATCCATATCCACATCTACATCCATACATCCACATCCATATCCACATCCATACATCTACATCCATATCCACATCCACATCCATACATCCACATCCATATCCACATCCATACATCTACATCCATATCCACATACACATCCACATTCATACATCCACATCCATACATCCACATCCACATGCACATCCATACATCCATATCCACATACACATCCACATCCAAACATCCACATCCATACATCCACATCCACATCCACATCCACATCCACATCCACATCCACATCCACATCCATACATCCATACATCCACATCCACATCCATACATCCACATCCACATCCACATCCACATCCATACATCCACATCCATACATCCATATCCACATACACATCCACATCCATATACACATCCACATCCATACATCCACATCCATATACACATCCACATCCATATCCACATACACATCCACATCCATGCATCCACATCCATACATCCACATCCATATCCACATCCATATATCCACATCCACATCCACATCCACATCCACATCCATACATCTACATCCACATACACATCGCATCCATACATCAAGGTCCATATCCATATCCATACATCCACATCCACATCCACATCCATACATCTACATCCACATACACATCCATATCCACATACACATCCATACATTCACATACACATCTACATTCATTCTTCCACATTATTCATTCTCATACACATGCATACCCTTTCTTTGACATATACATCCACATTCACATCCAATCACATCCCATACTCATCTTATTGCATCCGTTCTCATCCTATCACATCCCATACACATCCATATCCACATACACATCCATACACATCTACATTCATTCTTCCACACATTATTCATTCTCATACACATGCATACCCTTTCTTTCACATATACATCCACATTCACATCCAATCACATCCCATACTCATCTTATTGCATCCGTTCTCATCCTATCACATCCCATACACATCTTATCGCATCCCATTTATATATTATCACATCCCATACACATGCTATTCTCATTTAATATTTTCCAAAGGAAATACTAAAAAAATGAATTTTTGACACCTCAAGAGTGGGGATTCCCCCTCATGAAGGAGGCACCTACTTCACATGTGTGGTGGAGTTCTAAATTCTCAAATATTGAGATATTTCATCTCTCCTCTCTCCTAATTCAAGTCTAGTTCCAAAAAGTAAGCTAAACTGACCCAAAAATGGTCAAAAATTGACCAAACTGATCTGGAAAATTCTAGAATCAGTTTGCTTGGTTAGAAGCTCACTTTTTCCTATAAATAGAAACCTTCCCCTTTGTTGAAGCTTAATAGTGTTTTATGCATTGTTATTCTACTCCTCCCTAGAGCCAAAAACTGTGAATTTATTAATAATTCATTAGTTTTTGACCATTCCCTCTTCTAAAGAATTGGTGGCCACTCTTGTTGCAAACAAGAGTAGATCCCTCAAACCATCAAGCCAAAGGAAAGCTCTCAGAAATTAATGTAAGTTAGAAATCCTACTTTTTCTTTATTCTTTTAATGGTTTTCTAAATTTTATTATCTTTAAAATAATAAAATGATGCTATGCCTTGTTGGAAAGGCTTTCCCCCTCTCTTCCTTCTGAAATTCAGCCCTTCTTTATCCTCGATAAGTAATCAAGTTGTTTGAATCAAACTTTTCATAATATTTCTTATTTAAAAGTGGAATTTGATTAGTTTAGAATGCTTAAAACCATTTGGGGATAATTTTTAAGTAATTTAAGGATAGAAAAAATTGCAAAATGGTCAGCCATACAAAGGAGGTTATGGTAAAATTTTCTTAAATTTTGTGAAATAAGTTTTATCTTTTATTATTCAAAATGAGTAATCCCCACACTTTGTGTATTCTAAAAGTGTTAGTTTCATTCTATGCATAGTAGAAATATTTTTATTATAAAAGTGTTATTTCTATTAAAATTAAATTCTATGCAAAGAAAGATGCATATTGGTTATTTTTTATTATTATAAAAGAGTGATTTTTATTAATATTGATTTTTATGCATAAAATGATGCATAAAAGAATTTTTTTAATCATAAAAGTGTTACTTTCATCAATATTGATTTTTATGCATAAAATGATGCATAAAAGCTTTTTTTTTATCATAAAAGTGTTACTTTCATCAATATTGATTTTTATGCATAAAATAATGCATAAAAGATTTTTTTAAATATAAAGTGTTACTTTCATCAATATTAATTTTTATACATAAAATGTTGCATAAAAGAATTTTTTTATTATAAAAGTGTTACTTTCATCAATATATGCATAAAATGATGCATAAAGAATTTTTTTATTATAAAAGTGTTACTTTCATCAGTATTGATTTTTATGCATAAAATGATACATAAAAGAAGTTTTGTATTATAAAAGTGTTACTTTCATCAAAATGGATTTTTATGCATAAAATGATGCATAAAATAAAATTTTATTATTATAAAAGTGTTACTTTCATCAAGATTGATTTTTGTGCATAAAATGATGCATAAAAGATTTTTTTTATAAAAGTGTTAGTCTCATCAAAATTGATTTTTTTTGCATAAATAGATGCATAAAAGGATTTTCTTTTATATAAAAGTGTTATTTCCATAAAAGTTGGATTTTATGCATAAATAGATGCATACATAATTTTTTTAATATCAAAATAAGAGTTCTCTTTAATCCTATGTTTAAATCCCATGAATATTGGTAAATGAATAAGTAACTACTCTGTGAGAGAAAATTCTACTGTTTCATATTCTCTAGGATGGTAATGAGAAAAATAAAAAAAACTATCAAAGTCAGAATTTTAGATAAATGATTAATTTATTCTTCATAGGAATACGTGATTAGTTTTGAATTCAGTTAAGCAAAATACTCAATGAATGAAATTCAGTAAAGTAGTAATTGAAATATTACCGTTCGAGAAAGATAGTTCAGGAATAATCTTTCCTCCCTTGCCTCTCAAGATGTCCCCCGTATCTTTCCCTGTAATCAAATCCCTCTTCAGAAATATAAAAGATCTTATTTCTACCTGTTTTAGCCTAGAGAGAGGTTATTCAGATTTTAGATATTTTTGGATGGAAAAATATCTCATCTTATTAAAATAAATTCCCTCGAAAGAGAAGTTCAAAAAGATTTTCAGCAGGTGCATTAGAAATCAATTATAATCTGTTCATAAAAGGCCTTATCCTAGAGGTCCAATTTTTTTGAAAATTATAAATTAAGGTTCTGAGGGGCCAATCAGATTCATCCAAATGTATGGAGGAGATAAATAGAAGAAATAAAGAAAATCCTCCCAAAAATGAGTAAATACTCACATAAGATGAAGAGTGGACTACTAAGGACCTGGACTAAGGACCAAAGGAAATACTAAAAAAATGAATTTTTGACACCTCAAGAGTGGGGATTCCCCCTCATGAAGGAGGAGCCTAATTCACATGTGTGGTGGAGTTTTAAATTCTCAAATATTGAGATATTTCATCTCTCCTCTCTCCTAATTCAAGTCTAGTTCCAAAAAGTAAGCTAAACTGACCCAAAAATGGTCAAAAATTGACCAAACTAATCTGGAAAATTCTAGAATCAATTTGCTTGGTTAGAAGCTCACTTTTTCCTATAAATAGAAGCCTTCCCCTTATCCTGATAAGTAATCAAGTTGTTAGAATTAAACTTTTCATATTATTTCTTTTTTAAAAGTGGAATTTGATTAGTTTAGAATGCTTTAAACCATTTGGGGATAGTTTTGAAGTAATTTAAGGATAGGAAAAATTAAAAAATGGTCAGCTATACAAAGGAGGTTATGGCAAAATTTTCTTAAATTTTGTGAAATAAGTTTTATGTTTTATTATTCAAAATGAGTAATCCCCACCAATTGTGTATTCTAAAAGTGTTAATTTCATTCCATGCATAGTAGAAATATTTTTATTATAAAAGTGTTATTTCTATTAAAATTAAATTCTATGCAAAGAAAGATGCATATTGGTTATTTGTTTTATTAAAAGAGTGATTTTCATTAGATTTAAATTCTATGCATAGAAAGATGCATATTGGTTATTTTTTATTATTATAAAAGAGTGATGTAAGAAAGCATTATGGGCCCAAGGCCATGGACAACTAGTAAGTAGGTGTGAACTCTTGGGTGGAGTATAAATACCAATGTAAATGGGATTATGGCTCATTCATGATAATGTTATTTGTTCCAAGAATCAATGGTGAGCTTCTCCCGTGAGATGCTAAGTGGTGACTCCTTTATGAGCCACTCCCTTGGTGAGGGACTAACCCACCCCTGTTATTTTCTTTCATTGGTATCAGAGCATGGCTTTTGATCCATGATTTTTAATTTTTCTTTTCTTCTTCTCGTTTCGTGAAATTTTTGCTTCATTTGATTCATGGGGGAAGGGGATATGGCTAAGGTAGAGTTTGTGGTTCAAATCTGAGCACATGGACCTAATTTTTTTGAATGAGTGGACCAAATTGGGGGAAATTCACTAATCTTGATTAGCAATTGTTAATCAAAAACGTTTTTCTGTTTGGGAGCTTACTTGCAAACTTTAGCCATGGAATCTCAACATGAGCAAAGGGCATTGAGTCTCTAAGTCAATTGGGAGTGAAAGCAACTTTTCAAGCACACCAAAGAGCACCAGAAGAGGGGCGGCGAACTGCAGCAGCCCGCCTCAGAAAATGCAATTTTTCAAGCTCACAAAGAGCTTGGCTTACTAAGCCAAGCTCCCCATTGAAGCTTGGGTATGTTCTCTCATGTATGTAGCAATGTTTTATGAAGTATTTCACCTATTTTCCATGAGCAATGGGGCTCCCAATGTGGCTGAAAATCACTACCAAAGCTGCCCACGTTTTTCACCAAAGTGACCCTAATCTTCATCTCCTTCAACATATTCAAGCATTAAGGCTTCCCAGGTGACATTGGTGAGTTACTCCATCCCTTCCCCACAATTTTGAAGCATTCTTCAAGCTATGGAGTGAATTAGGGTTTTATTACACATAAAACCCTAATTTTTAGAAATTGGACTTTAATCATGGCCATTCATGCTCTTCTTTATGCATTATGAATGCTTGAATGCTACACATAGCCATTCAATGCTATGTCTTGCATATTGGCATAAGTGAGCATAGCTTTTGGCACATTTGGGGGATTGAATACATACTTCACATGATTTGGATGTTGTTGATGTATGTGGAAATGTATTGACATTGCCATGAGTGGATGTGATGAAGGAAGCACTATGAATCATGTATTATGATATGAATGAGCATGAGTCATGCTATAAATCAATTGTAAGTCAACTCTACTCATTCATTTGAGCTTGTAACCACATTCCACTCACGAATGTACCCCACTTTATTCCTAGAATCTAGAATGAAGTAAGGGTACCTTGGCATTTGGAGGAGAGGCCAAGGGGAGAATGTCTTGAATCTTCCTTGCCGTTAGTGCCGGGTAATGCGGTAAGGAAGAGGATTAGGTACTTGGTGGTAAAGAAATGGCCTCAACCTTCACCTTGGATGGTGAAGGGGTGAGAAGTGCTTGGCCGGGAGATCGGCAAGCATCGACGCGCTTCATCGACCACTTCATTCGACTTGAGCAAACAAGCAAATCCTCTACATCGACTTCTTATGCAAAAGGACAAAATTGATGCCATAAGGTCACATGCTCAGATGGAAAAATGATTGAGGATTGATTTGCTTATAGTGGTCAAATGCATAAGGATTTTAATACTTGATTGAGATGCTTTGATTTGATTGAGATTTGGTGCAAAAAGAGGGGATACTATGGCAAAATGTTTGCAAAATTTGCCTACTTATATAGCCAGGACAAATCCTTAAATTTCTAGGGTTTTTCAAAAGCTTTTCAAATTTGTCCTGAAGGCCCTTCAATCTGCCCGAAAACCTCTTTCAAACAAGGTAAAGATCACTCAAATCGGAGTAGTATTGAGCGGTCAAAGTCAAGAGTTGACTTTTAGCTAGAATAGTTGATTGGTCAAAGGCTATTGACTTTTTTAAATCTATTTTTGGGGATCCTTACTCGTCTCGTCAAGAGCTTCGCATCGATATAAAGATCACCCAAATCGGATAAGAATTGGGCGGTTAACATCAAGAGTTGACTTTCAGTCGGTACAATTGACTGGTCAAAGGCTGTTGACTTTTTCAGATCTGTTTTTGGGGATTCTTATTTGTCTCGTTGAGAGCTTCGCGTCGATATAAAGATCACCCAAATCGGATACCGTTTGAATAGAGAAAAAAAAATCAAGTAAGTGGTCTTTGCAAGGAGGGATCAATTACGCGCATGGAAATGACTAGAGGAGGTCAAAACAAGGGAGCCCGGAATGAAAATGATCAAAGACAACCGGAAGCAATGATGGCAATGAGTTCATCAACGAGGAATGAAGAAAGTTCAACCATAAAAGCACCATCTCCAGATGAATCTCAGCCAGTGGAAATGCCTCAATCTTTGGGAACTACTCCGCTAACAGTGGACATGATGTTAATGGCTATGGAGAGTATGTTTCAAAGGATTGAAAATAACAAAACAAATCAGCAACAACAATTTGGTGAACACTCATGGAACGGTTCGACAAGAGACACCACTACCTGGATGACGTGATGCAAAGAGGGTTAAAAGACTTGGAGAAAGCCATTAGTGAATTGGCTCCTCTCAAGCTCAACCAAGAAGCTGATATGAATGCAATGGATGGTGTACATTATGATGCCAAACATGATGGAAAGCCTTCTATGCCAGAAGAGAACAAAGTAAGACAAATGATGCCACCTCAAATGATGCCACATTCTTCTTACATGGACAAGGGCAAGAGACCTATGGGTGATGCTTCTTATGAGAGATCAAATGCCAGTATTCCAAGAACTTCATCCTTTATGCAAGATGCAAGAAGAGGGTATGAACAAAAGGGATTTAAAGATGCAGGTGATTGGCAATTGGAAGATGAGCAAATGCATAGACACTTGGGTGAAGGAAGAGGATTTGATGATCCAAGAGCACGGCAGAGGGGTTCAAGAATGCATGGTGATTTTGACAATGCTGTGAAGGACAAAATCATATTTAATAAGCTCAAAGGAGAATCAAATTCTATCGAAGACTTTGAAGAGTGGGCAAACAAGATGGATCTCTACTTCGAAATCAGCCCAAGGAGCGAGATTGCCAAAGTCTACTTCGCCTCACTTCATCTTGAAGGTTTTGCTCACACTTGGTGGAGGAGGAAGCAATCTCATGGTTATGTCATCACTACTTGGGAAGAATTCAAGAATGACATGGCAGAAGAGTTTACTTCTCGCATGCAAAGGGACAATCACATTGTGGAATGGGACAAGCTAGAGCAAATCACTACCGTGAAGGAATATTCTCACAAGTTTCTAAAGCTTCTATTATACTTGGACGACTTTGATGAGCATTATCTTGTTGTCAAGTATATAAGGGGCTTGAAAGCTCCTATTGGTGGTGATGTCAAGTCTCATGAACCCGCCACTTTGAAGAAGGCAATGATGCTTGCAGAAATTCATGAAGAGAAGTACTTGACAAAGTGGGCTAGCAAAGGGAATATCAAAGGGGAAGTGATCACAAGGACTAAAATGGGTTCTCATGCAAACACAAGACCTAATCTTCCAAGATTTCCTACCATGTATGGTAGAGGGTCTAATAGACTTCCATTTAAACCACCATTTATGTCCAACAAAGCTATATACAATGAGTCCAAGCCAGCAAATGGGGGTTCAAAAAGGAAGGTTATCAAGGAGGACCGTTTGCATGAAATGAGGCTCAAAGGTCTATGTTTCAAATGTGGAGAAAAATGGAACAAGGATCACTTCAAAGTATGCAAATCCAAGGATATTTCCATAAGCTACATTATCACTGAGGACAATGCTAATCATGAGGAGGAGGAATTCCTTGAATGCAATAATGCCTTAGGATGGGGAGATCCTCATGAGGGTGGAGGTTCTCATGATGATGGTTTTGATGAAGAAAATACCGAGTTTCCTTTTGATCCGGGTGGGAAACTAAAGTTTGCTCATGACAAAATGGATGATGGGATGCCTCTATGCGTGTGGAATGAAAACAATAGTGCACATACTACCTTGTGTACAATCTCTCATGATGCTTATGCGAGAAGTAAGGGTGCCAACACATTGAGATTGAAGATCAAGGTGAATGGAAGAACAGCATATGCACTCATTGATACTGGAAGCACGCATAGTTTTGTCAATAAAAGGTCTTTGAACACTCTCAAAATGCAACCAACTTCTTTACCAAACAAGCACATGGTGCAAGTGGCCAATGGTGATTCAATGGGTTGCAATATGAAGTGTCAAAGTACAGAATTGGAGTTGTCCAAGAACTACTCTTGCAAAGTTGATCTTTTGGTGATTGAGTTGGGACCAATTGACATAGTACTTGGATGTGATTGGCTATCCACTTTGAACTCTTTTACCATGAACTTACAGAAAAGTTTCATGAGTTTTATGCATCATGGAGGGGTTATTACATTGAATGGAATGCAAGGGTCCAAGCTCTTCATGATCAATGCTACTCAAATGAAGAAAGAGTTCAAGAAAGAGGGCTATGTTTATGTACTATAGCTTTGCAAATAGGAAGATAATAGCAAAAAGGATTGCATCGAAAATGTGGACATGGTTAAGCTACTCAAGGATTATGAAGATGTGTTTACCATGCCAAAATCAATGCCGCCAAAGAGGAGTGTTGATCACGCTATTGATTTGGAACCAAATGCCAAACCAATCAACAAGCCTCCCTATCGTTTGTCAAAGGTTGAAAAGGAAGAGGTGGCAAAGCAAGTCAAAGAACTCATTGACATGGGATGGGTTGAACCAAGTCAATCTCCTTTTGCTTCTCCGGTGCTACTTGTGAAGAAAAAGGATGGTACTTTCCACATGTGCATTGATTACCGTGATTTGAATAAGATCACCATCAAAAATCGATTTCCAATACCAAGGGTGGATGATCTTTTGGATGAGTTGAAGGGTGCCACATGCTTTTCAAAGATTGATTTGCGTTCCGGCTACCATCAAATAAGGATGAAAAGTGGTGATGAGTTCAAAATAGCATTTCGTACGGAAAGGGGTGTTTACCAATTCATGGTTATGCTGTTTGGATTATGCAATGCACCGGCAACTTTTCAAGCATTGATGAACAAAGTGCTTCAACCTTTCCTCTATAAGTTTGTATTGGTCTTTTTTGACGACATACTTATCTATAGCAAAGATGAGGAAGTGCATTTGAAGCACGTGAAAGAGGTTTTGGAGGTCTTGAGGCAAAACAAGTTGTATGTTAAGGAGACAAAATGTACCTTCATGACACATGAGGTGGAATATTTGGGTCACATTGTGAGCAAGGATGGCATTTGTGTGGATCCAAAGAAAGTGGAATGTATTAGGAATTGGCCGGTTCCTTCAAACACTACTCAATTGAGGGGATTTTTGGGGTTATCTTCATTCTATAGGCGCTTTATTGTCCACTATGCAAAAATTGCAGCCCCAATGATGACGGACAAATTGAAGAAGGAAACCTTCTTTTGGGATGCCATTGCCAACAAAAGCTTTGAAGATATGAAGAAGATGCTCACATCAGCACCTATTTTGGTATGTCCAGACTTCACCAAACCTTTCATAATAAGGGCGGATGCAAGTGGAAGAGGGATTGGTGCGGTACTTTACCAAGACCATGGAGTCATTGCTTATGAAAGTAGAAAGCTGAATGACAAAGAAAGAGAACTCCATGTGTATGAGCAAGAGATGATTGCTATACTCCATGCTATCAACAAATGGCACCATTACTTATATGGGAGTCATTTTTATGTGAGGAGTGATCATAGGGTGCTGAAGTATTTCCTCACACAACCCAATTTGTCTCCTAAGCAAAGAAGGTGGGTAGCAACACTACAAAACTATGATTTTGAAATCACATACACAAAGGGCAAAGAAAATGTGGTTGCCGATTCCTTGTCTCGTATGTGGGCCTGCTCATTGTATGCTATTTCTGAGGTGCATAAAGATTGGATCATGGAGATACAAGAAGAGTACTTGTTTGATGAAGAAACCTCACAAATAGTGCAAAAATTACAGCAAGGTGTATGTGAAGAGTTACCCCATTATGAGCTGAAAAATGGTCTCCTCTACTATAAAGGAAAAGTCTACTTGGTTCCTACTTCATCATTTATCAAGAAGATCATGGAAGAGATGCATTGTACTCCTATGGCTGGTCATTTGGGTGTCTACAAAACCTTTGATGCAATAAGGAAAAGTTTCTTTTGGAAGGGGATGTGGAAGAGCATTCATGCTTATGTAAGTGGGTGCCGGTCATGTCAATTGAACAAGGATCCTACACATAAACTGGGAGGTTTGCTTCAGCCATTGCCCATTCCCGAAGGCAAATGGAGTCATATATCAATGGATTTCATTACTAACCTTCCGCGCACAAAGAAAGGGTGGGACAGCTTGTATGTTGTGGTGGATAGATTGACCAAAGTGGCCCATTTCATTCCTTCCAAGGTCACATATTCAGCCCAAAATGTTGCCAAGCAATTTGTTGATGGGGTTTTCAAGTTGCATGGTATGCTGTCACAAATTGTGAGTGATCGTGATGTCAAATTCATGAGCACTTTTTGGAGAACATTGTTTGAATATATGGGAACCAAGCTTACTCCAAGCACCGCCTATCATCCCGAAACCGATGGTCAAACAGAAAGAGTAAACAAATGGGTGGAAACCGCCACTATTGTCATGATACTCAAAGCACATGGTATGATTGGTTACCTTTGGCTGAGTTTTCTTACAACTCAACATATCATGTGAGCATTGGCATGTCACCCTTTGAGGCTTTATATGGTTACAAGGTCAATTTGCCTATGTTGGTGGGTACATATGAGACTTCTAACCATAATGCCAAGGAGGAAGCTGAAAGGATGCAAGCTTTGTTGCAACAATGCAAAAGTAATTTGAAGGTTGCACAAGAGAAAATGAGACAATATGCAAATGTTCATCGAAGACCATTGGAATTCAAAGTGGGAGATTGGGTTCTTTTGAGAATACCAAAGTCAAGATATGGGTCTTTAAAGGGAAGCACCAACACCAAGCTAGCTCATCGCTATTATGGTCCTTATCAAGTGATACGAAGAGTTGGGCAGGTTGCATATCAACTCTTACTTCCATCTAGAACAAAGATTCATGATGTGTTTCATGTCTCTCACTTGAAAGGATATGTGGGTATGATCGATCAAATAGTTGATGAGTTACCTCCAATGAATGAAGAGGGAATGATTGAATACATTCCAGAAGCTATCTTGGGTACAATGAAAAAGGTACTTCGCACTCGTACCTTGGTGGAGTATCTTGTTCAATGGAAAGGTTTACCTAAGGAAGAAGCTTCATGGCAACCTATTTCAGCATTGGAGGGATATGAAGCATTGAAAGAGCAATATAGGTTGGTGTAAATTCAGCCACATGGAACATTCTTCTCTGAATTTGGGGTATTCATTTGAGGTTTCGAGGATGAAACCATTGGGGAAGGGATGGTTTGTAAGAAAGCATTATGGGCCCAAGGCCATGGACAACTAGTAAGTAGGTGTGAACTCTTGGGTGGAGTATAAATACCAATGTAAATGGGATTATGGCTCATTCATGATAATGTTATTTGTTCCAAGAATCAATGGTGAGCTTCTCCCGTGAGATGCTAAGTGGTGACTCCTTCACGAGCCACTCCCTTGGTGAGGGACTAACCCACCCCTGTTACTTTCTTTCAAGTGATTTTCATTAATATTGATTTTTATGCATAAAATGATGCATAAAAGAATTTTTTTAATCATAAAAGTGTTACTTTCATCAATATTGATTTTATGCATAAAATGATGCATAAAAGAATTTTTTTTATCATAAAAGTGTTACTTTCATCAATATTGATTTTTATGCATAAAAGATTTTTTTAAATATAAAAGTGTTATTTTCTTCAATATTGATTTTTATGCATAAAATGATGCATAAAAGAATTTTTTTATTATAAAAGTGTTACTTTCATCAATATTGATTTTTATGCATAAAATGATGCATAAAGAATTTTTTTTATTATAAAAGTGTTACTTTCATCAGTATTGATTTTTATGCATAAAATGGTGCATAAAAGAAGTTTTGTATTATAAAAGTGTTACTTTCATCAAAATGGATTTTTATGCATAAAATGATGCATAAAATAAAATTTTATTATTATGAAAGTGTTACTTTCATCAATATTGATTTTTATGCATAAAATGATGCATAAAAGATTTTTTTTATAAAAGTGTTAGTCTCATCAAAATTGATTTTTTTGCATAAATAGATGCATAAAAGGATTTTCTTTTAGATAAAAGTGTTATTTTCATAAAAGTTGGATTTCATGCATAAATAGATGCATACATAATTTTTTTATGTCAAAATAAGAGTTTTGTTTAATCCTATGTTTAAATCCCATGAATATTGGTAAATGAATAAGTAAGTACTCTGTGAGAGAAAATTCTACCGTTTCATATTCTCTAGGATGGTAATGAGAAAATTCAGAAAAACTATCAAAGTCAAAATTTTAGATAAATGATTAATTTATTCCTCATAGGAATACGTGATTAATTCAGTTAAGCAAAATACTCAAATGAATGAAATTTAGTAAAGTAGTAGTTGAAATATTACCGTTCGAGAAAGATAGTTTAGGGATAATCTTTCCTCCCCAGCCTCTCAAGATGTCCCACGTATCTTCCCCTGTAATCAAATTCCTCTTCAGAAATATAAAAGATCTTATTTCTACCTGTTTTAGCCTAGAGAGAGAAAATATTCTAGAGAGAGGTTATTCAAATTTTAGATATTTTTGGATGGAAAAATATCTCATCTTATTAAAATAAATTCCCCCGAAACAGAAGTTCAGAAAGATTTTCACAAGGTGCATTAGAAATCAGTTATAATCTGTTCACAAAAGGCCTTATCCTAGGGGTCTAAATTTTTTGAAAATTATACATTAAGGTTTTGACGGGCCAGTCAGATTCATCCAAATGTATGGAGGAGATAAATAGAAGAAATAAAGAAAATCCCCCCAAAAATGAGTAAATACTCACATAAGATGAAGAGTGGACTAAGGACCAAAGAAAATACTAAAAAAATAAATTTTTGACACCTCAAGAGTGGGGATTCCCCCTCATGAAGGAGGCGCCTAATTCACATGTGTGGTGGAGTTTTAAATTCTCAAATATTGAGATATTTCATCTCTCCTCTCTCCTAATTCAAGTCTAGTTCCAAAAAGTAAGCTAAACTGACCCAAAATGGTCAAAAATTGACCAAACTAATTTGGAAAATTCTAGAATCAGTTTGCTTGGTTAGAAGCTCACTTTTTCCTATAAATAGAAACCTTTCCCTTTGTTGAAGCTTAATAGTGTTTTATGAATTGTTACTCTACTCCTCCCTAGAGCCAAAAACTGTGAATTTATTAATAATTCACTAGTTTTTGACCATTTCCTCTTCTCTAAAGAATTGGTGGCCACTCTTGTTGCAAACAAGAGTAGATACCTCAAACCATCAAGCCAAAGGAAAGCTCTCAGAAATTAATGTAAGTTAGAAATCTTACCTTTCCTTTATTCTTTTAATGGTTTTCTAAATTTTTATTATCTTTAAAATAATAAAATGATGCTATGCCTTGTTGGAAAGGCTTTCTCCCTCTCTTCCTTCTTAAATTCAGCCCTTCTTTATCCTAGATAAGTAATCAAGTTGTTCGAATCAAACTTTTCATATTATTTCTTTTTTAAAAGTGGAATTTGATTAGTTTAGAATGCTTTAAACCATTTGGGGATAATTTTTAAGTAATTTAGGGATAGAAAAAATTAAAAAATGATCAGCCATACAAAGGAGGTTATGGTAAAATTTTCTTAAATTTTGTGAAATAAGTTTTATCTTTTATTATTCAAAATGAGTAATCTCCACCAATTTTGTATTCTAAAAGTGTTAATTTCATTCTATGCATAGTAGAAATATTTTTATTATAAAAGTGTTATTTCTATTAAAATTAAATTCTATGCAAAGAAAGATGCATATTGGTTATTTTTTATTATTAAAAGAGTGATTTTTATTAGATTTAAATTCTATGCATAGAAATATGCATATTGGTTATTTTTTATTATTATAAAAGAGTGATTTTCATTAATATTGATTTTTATGCATAAAAGAATTTTTCCAATCATAAAAGTGTTACTTTCATCAATATTGATTTTTATGCATAAAATGATGCATAAAAGAATTTTTTTATCATAAAAGTGTTACTTTGATAAATATTGATTTTTATGCATAAAATGATGCATAAAAGATTTTTTTAAATATAAAAGTGTTACTTTTATCAATATTATTTTTATGCATAAAATGATGCATAAAAGAGTTTTTTTTATTATAAAAGTGTTACTTTCATCAATATTGATTTTTATGCATAAAAGGATGCATAAAGAATTTTTTTAAATTATAAAAGTGTTACTTTCATCAGTATTGATTTTTATGCATAAAATGATGCATAAAAGAAGTTTTGTATTATAAAAGTGTTACTTTCATCAAAATGGATTTTTATGCATAAAATAAAATTTTATTATTATAAAAGTGTTACTTTCATCAATATTGATTTTTATGCATGAAATGATGCATAAAAGATTTTTTTTTTATAAAAGTGTTAGTCTCATCAAATTTATTTTTTTTTGCATAAATAGATGCATAAAAGGATTTTCTTTTATATAAAAGTGTTATTTCCATAAAAGTTGGATTTTATGCATAAATAGATGCATACATATTTTTTTTATATCAAAATAAGAGTTCTCTTTAATCCTATGTTTAAATCCCATGAATATTGGTAAAAGAATAAGTAAATACTCTGTGAGAGAAAATTCTACTGTTTCATATTCTCTAGGATGGTAATGAGAAAAATAAAAAAAACTATCAAAGTCAGAATTTTAGATAAATGATTAATTTATTCTTCATAGGAATACGTGATTAGTTTTGAATTCAGTTAAGCAAAATTTTCAATGAATGAAATTCAGTAAAGTAGTAATTGGAATATTACCGTTCGAGAAAGATAGTTCAGGGATAATCTTTCCTCTCCAGCCTCTCAAGATGTCCCACGTATCTTCCTTTGTAATCAAATTCCTCTTCAGAAATATAAAAGATCTTATTTCTACCTGTTTTAGCCTAGAGAGAGAAAATATTCTAGAGAGAGGTTATTCAGATTTCAGATATTTTTGGATGGAAACATATCTCATCTTATTAAAATAAACTCCCCTAAAACAGAAGTTCAAAAAGATTTTCAGAAGGTGCATTAGAAATCAGTTATAATCTGTTCACAAAAGGCCTTATCCTAGGGGTCCAAATTTTTTGAAAATTATAAATTAAGGTTTTGAGGGGCCAATCAGATTCATCCAAATGTATGGAGGAGATAAATAGAAGAAATAAAGAAAATCCCCCCAAAAAAGAGTAAATACTCACATAAGATGAAGAGTGGACTAAGGACCAAAGGAAATACTAAAAAAATAAAATTTTGACACCTCAAGAGTGGGGATTCCCCCTCATGAAGGAGGCACCTAATTCACATGTGTGGTGGAGTTTTAAATTCTCAAATATTGAGATATTTCATCTCTCCTCTCTCCTAATTCAAGTCTAGTTCCAAAAAGTAAGCTAAATTGACCCAAAAATGGTCAAAAATTGACCAAACTGATTTGGAAAATTCTAGAATCAGTTTGCTTGGTTAGAAGCTCACTTTTTCCTATAAATAGAAACCTTCTCCTTTGTTGAAGCTTAATAGTGTTTTATGAATTGTTACTCTACTCCTCCCTAGAGCCAAAAACTGTGAATTTATTAATAATTCATTAGTTTTTGACCATTCCCTCTTCTAAAGAATTGGTGGCCACTCTTGTTGCAAACAAGAGTATATCCCTCAAACCATCAAGCCAAAGGAAAGCTCTCAGAAATTAATGTAAGTTAGAAATCATACTTTTTCTTTATTCTTTTAATGGTTTTCTAAATTTTATTATCTTTAAAATAATAAAATGATGCTATGCCTTGTTGGAAAGGCTTTCCCCCTCTCTTCCTTCTTAAATTCAACCCTTCTTTATCCTAGATAAGTAATCAAGTTGTTCGAATCAAACTTTTCATATTATTTCTATTTTAAAAGTGGAATTTGAATAGTTTAGAATGCTTTAAACCATTTGGGGATAATTTTTAAGTAATTTAAGGATAGAAAAAATTGAAAAATGGTCAGCCATACAAAGGAGGTTATGGTAAAATTTTCTTAAATTTTGTGAAATAAGTTTTATCTTTTATTATTCAAAATGAGTAATCCCCACCAATTGTGTATTCTAAAAGTGTTAATTTCATTCTATGCATAATAGAAATATTTTTATTATAAAAGTGTTATTTCTATTAAAATTAAATTCTATGCAAAGAAAGATGCATATTGGTTATTTTTTTTTATTAAAAGAGTGATTTTCATTAGATTTAAATTCTATGCATAGAAAGATGCATATTGGTTATTTTTTATTATTATAAAAGAGTGATTTTTATTAATATTAATTTTTATGTAGAAAAGAGTTTTTTTAATCATAAAAGTGTTACTTTCATCAATATTGATTTTTATGCATAAAATAATGCATAAAAGAACTTTTTTATCATAAAAGTGTTACTCTTATCAATATTGATTTTTATGCATAAAATGATGCATAAAAGATTTTTTTAATATAAAAGTGTTACTTTCATCAATATTATTTTTATGTATAAAGTGATGCATAAAAGAGTTTTTTTTATTATAAAAGTGTTACTTTCATCAATATTGATTTTTATGCATAAAATGATGCATAAAGAATTTTTTTTATTATAAAAGTGTTACTTTCATCAGTATTGATTTTTATGCATAAAAGAAGTTTTGTATTATAAAAGTGTTACTTTCATCAAAATGGATTTTTATGCATAAAATGATGCATAAAATAAAATTTTTTTATTATAAAAGTGTTTCTTTCATCAATATTGATTTTTATGCATGAAATGATGCATAAAAGATTTTTTTTTATAAAAGTGTTAGTCTCATCAAAATTGATTTTTTTTGCATAAATAGATGCATAAAAGGATTTTCTTTTATATAAAAGTGTTATTTCCATAAAAGTTAGATTTTATGCATAAATAGATGCATACATAATTTTTTTTATATCAAAATAAGAGTTCTCTTTAATCCTATGTTTAAATCCCATGAATATTGGTAAAAGAATAAGTAAATACTCTGTGAGAGAAAATTCTACTGTTTCATATTCTCTAGGATGGTAATGAGAAAATTCAAAAAAACTATCAAAGTCAGAATTTTAGATAAATGATTAATTTATTCTTCATAGGAATACGTGATTAGTTTTGAATTAAACTAAGCAAAATACTCAATGAATGAAATTCAGTAAAGTAGTAATTGAAATATTACCGTTCGAGAAAGATAGTTCAGGGATAATCTTTCCTCTCCAGCCTCTCAAGATGTCCCGTATCTTTCCCTGTAATCAAATCCCTCTTCAGAAATATAAAAGATCTTATTTCTACCTGTTTTAGCCTAGAGAGAGAAAATATTCTAGAGAGAGATTATTCAGATTTTAGATATTTTTGGATGGAAAAATATCTCATCTTATTAAAATAAATTCCCCCGAAACAGAAGTTCAAAAAGATTTTCAGAAGGTGCATTAGAAATCAATTATAATTTGTTCACAAAAGGCCTTATCCTAGGGGTCCAAATTTTTTGAAAATTTTAAATTAAGGTTTTGAGGGGCCAATCAGATTCATCCAAATGTATGGAGGAGATAAATAGAAGAAATAAAGAAAATCCCCCCAAAAATGAGTAAATACTTACATAAGATGAAGAGTGGGCTAAGGACCAAAGGAAATACTAAAAAAATGAATTTTTGACACCTCAAGAGTGGGGATTCTCCCTCATGAAGGAGGCGCCTAATTCACATGTGTGGTGGAGTTTTAAATTCTCAAATATTGAGATATTTCATCTCTCCTCTCTCCTAATTCAAGTCTAGTTCCAAAAAGTAAGCTAAACTGACCCAAAAATGGTCAAAAATTGACCAAACTGATCTGGAAAATTCTAGAATCAGTTTGCTTGGTTAGAAGCTCTCTTTTTCCTATAAAAAGAAGCCTCCCCCTTTGTTGAAGCTTAATAGTGTTTTATGCATTGTTACTCTACTTCTCCCTAGAGCCAAAAACTGTGAATTTATTAATAATTCATTAGTTTTTGACCATTCCCTCTTCTAAAGAATTGGTGGCCACTCTTGTTGTAAACAAGAGTGGATCCCTTAAACCATTAAGCCAAAGAAAATCTCTCAGAAATTCATGTAAGTTAGAAATCCTACTTTTTCTTTATTCTTTTTAATGGTTTTCTAAATTTTGTTATCTTTAAAATAATAAAATGATGCTATGCCTTGTTGGAAAGGCTTTCCCCCTCTCTTCCCTCTTAAACTCAGCCCTTCTTTATCCTAGATAAGTAATCAAGTTAAAAGAATTAAACTTTTCATATTATTTCTCTTTTAAAAGTGGAATTTGATTAGTTTAGAATGCTTTAAACCATTTAGGGATAATTTTTAAGTAATTTGATAGGAAAATTTGAAAAATGGTCAACCATACAAAGGAGGTTATGGCAAAATTTTCTTAAATTTTGTGAAATAAGTTTTATCTTTTATTATTCAAAATGAGTAATCCCCACCAATTGTGTATTCTAAAAGTGTTAATTTCATTCTATGCATAGAAAAATGCATAGTAGAAATATTTTTATTATAAAAGTGTTATTTCTATTAAAATTAAATTCTATGCAAAGAAAGATGCATATTGGTTATTTTTTTTATTAAAAGAGTGATTTTCATTAGATTTAAATTCTATGCATAGAAAGATGCATATTGGTTATTTTTTATTATTATAAAAGAGTGATTTTCATTAATATTGATTTTTATGCATAAAATGATGCATAAAAGAATTTTTTTAATCATAAAGTGTTACTTTCATCAATATTGATTTTTATGCATAAATTGATGCATAAAAGATTTTTTTTATCATAAAAGTGTTACTTTCATCAATATTGATTTTTATGCATAAAATGATGCATAAAAGATTTTTTTTTATAAAAGTGTTACTTTCATCAATATTGATTTTTATGCATAAAATGATGCATAAAGAATTTTTTTTATTATAAAAGTGTTACTTTCATCAGTATTGATTTTTATGCATAAATTGATGCTGCATAAAAGAAGTTTTGTATTATAAAAGTGTTACTTTCATCAAAATGGATTTTTATGCATAAAATATTTTTTTTAAATTATGAAAGTGTTACTTTCATCAATATTGATTTTTACTCATAAAATGATGCATAAAAGATTTTTTAAATAAAAGTGTTAGTCTCATCAAAATTGATTTTTTTGCATAAATAGATGCATAAAAGGATTTTCTTTTATATAAAAGTGTTATTTCCATAAAAGTTAGATTTTATGCATAAATAGATGCATACATAATTTTTTTTATATCAAAATAAGAGTTCTCTTTAATCCTATGTTTAAATCCCATGAATATTGGTAAATGAATAAGTAAATACTTTGTGAGAGAAAATTCTACCGTTTCATATTCTCTAGGATGGTAATGAGAAAATTCAAAAAAACTATCGAAGTTGAAATTTTAGATAAATGATTAATTTATTCCTCATAGGAATACGTGATTAGTTTTGAATTCAGTTAAGCAAAATACTCAATGAATGAAATTCAGTAAAGTAGTAATTGATGAAATATTACCCTTCGAGAAAGATAGTTCAGGGACAATCTTTCCAGACTCGATTCCTGAGTCAGCAGACTATGACCAAGACTTAACCTCCTTCGTCAGTTTCAAGAAAAGACGATGTGACCAGTTCAGTAATCTACACTCAAATCACCCACCGAATCTGAAACTAAGTTGAGAGAATTCGAGGAATTCTGCTTGGGAATCCAGACCTGTGATCTAGAAGTATTGGGATACGGATTTAAGATGTACTCAGTGTATTCAAAAGAAAATTCAAAACTGAAAACTTGCATAGAAACCCTATTTTCTTAAAGGTTTGTGTTACGATAGAATGCTGGAGGGAGCATTTGGTATATGTGTTTTTCTAAGGGATGTTCGGTTGCAACAGCTGGCGGGGAGTGTTGGCAAAGCCTCTCGAGGTCTTGACCAGCCTCGGTACAGTTAAAATGGTATGCTTCCGGTACGATGGGCGAGGGCCGACGAAGCAGTCCTCCCTGAGTGAAGTGCCAAGACACCTAAGGAGGATGCGGGAGGGTTCTAACTAGGCAATGCACAGGCTCGCGCTGCTTAGGACATCCATGCATATGTCGTGGAAGATATATATATGTATGATGATAAGAAAATTATTGTAATCTGTTACTGGATTTTGTTGCTGACCTGCTGTTGGTCTCAACGGAGAGTCGAGAGTGATACTGTTTCGTGAGAAACAAGGATTGAATGGAAATTTTGAGTTATGACATCTGTAACCAATAATTGTTTGTCAATGGATTGTTTTATAAGTTAAAGTTTAAAGAGGAGTGTGTGCGTATCTGTATTCTAAAGCAAAAGTTAAGAAAGGCATTCAATTATGGGTGGGTGAGTACTTGTCTGGTTCTACCAATTCCAGTGGTTGGGCGGTGGCTAACCCATGGGCCGGATGGGGTTAGTAGGCTGGAATTTGTAGAGTTTTAAAATAAAATTGATTAATAGGAATACGCTTAGAACTCGAGTAGTTAAATAAAAGCCTGAAGACTTATCTAATGAATAGATCAACGGCTGTGCCTGATTTAATTAGGAAAAAAGCATTGATTCATTCAAGTTAAGTCTGTGATAGTTTCCCTTCTATCTGGTTTAATCAGATAAAGGTTAGTTCAATATCTTGACCTCGTTAGAAAAATTCGTTAAGAAAATAAAAATGGTGGAATCATCCCCGTTTTTCGGGCATGGGAAATTTTCCCGGTTTCGGTTTTCAGAATGATAACCACCAGCTTAGTCTCGTGTGTTGAGATATCGAGCTCATCTCTAGTGAGGCGGTGGACACTAATGACCCGCCTGGGGGATAGGCCCCACACTTACACCACTGGCATGGTTGGTGAGATCATGGGTGGTATGCGGCCAGTGGTATGACAGGCTGTGTGACAGCCATTCTAGAGACTGGCATAGTTATAGCGCCAGCTCATTTAGTTGGATTCACACTATAGAGAACCCTAGTATGTATTTGGTTGAGTACCTTTTCATATGTGTGTACTCTTCTTTGTATATGGTGTGTTGAGTGTTGGGTGAAGAAGAAGAAGATTTTCAACCTCTCACCTTATGTGTTCTCTATTAGGGTTTTGTGAGTGTGTGTGCTTGCAAGAGCTCAAGCTCTCTTCTCCCCTACATCTTTTCATGGTATCAGAGCCTGGTTCATAGTTATTGGCTCTCTATCAGTATACAAGACACCATGATTGGGCACATACAGGATGCCAAGTCCCCCAAGGAGGCATGGGACACCTTGGTAAAACCCTATGAAACAAATACCAAGGCACGAAAGATAGAGTTGAAGAATGAACTTCATACTGTGGAGAAAAAGAGTATGTCTGTGAATGACTATGCATTGAAGATAAAGGGTATTGTGGAATCCCTTGCATCTATTGGTGTTTCAGTATATGATGATGATAAGGTGGAAGTCTGTCTACGTGGTCTCGGGCCACAATACAAGGCGTTCAAGATGTCTATTCAGACTCGCAAAAACATTCCCAATTTCACAGATTTGGTGTCTATGCTGATTATAGAAGAGAAGAGCTTGGGTGAAGATCAATAGTCTTCACAAAACAAAAACAATTCAGAGCAACAGGTCTTCTACACAAGTTCAAGAAGAGGACAAGGTAGAGGAGGCCATGGACGCGGTCAAGGAGGTGGCTAAACAGGTAATCAGAATTATGGCCAGCAGCATCAACAATAACAGTCCCAGAATTCACAACAACAACAACAACACACAGGTGGAAGAGGCCAATTCAGAGGCAGGGGGAGTCAAAGAGGTCATGAAAATTGGCAAAGGTAGTATAATGACACACGTGGATGCTTTTATTGTGGTAAGCCTCGACATGTGCAAGCAGATTGTTATAAGAAGCATGCTGACATGCAAAATGGAAAATTACAGCAAAACAACTATGCATCCTCGAGCAGAAACAATGAGGATAATGAAAGGTTGTTTGTTATGCAGCATGTCATTAATGCCATGTCTGAAAATGTTGAAGTAGCACCACATAAAGATGATGTATGGTACGTTGATTCAGGTGCTTCGAACCACATGAAGTCATGGGGAGTGGTTCAAGGAGATAAAGAACCTTGAAAGACCAGGTTTTGTGGAAATAGGGGATGACACTGCTCATCCAATTGCCCATGTTGGAGATGTGCCATTGTCTATGCAGGATGGCAAAGTGAAGTACCTTGCAGATGTACTTCATGTTTCGAACATAACAAAGAATTTCGTTTCAGCTGGCCAGATGATTGAGTAGGGTTTGTAGGTTCGGTTTAACCCTGATGATTGTTATGTTGAAGACTTAAAAGACAAGTGCAGGTTGGTTGCAAAAGGCAACAAAGTGGGAAGAATGTTTACGTTGAATGTAAACATGCCTGAAGTGAGTGCTGCAATGTTTGCAAATGGTTTAGGAATTGTTGCAGACACAGACATCTGGCATAAAAGAATTGGACATGTGAATGTGTAGAGAATGAAGTCCATGTAGACTAAAGGAATCGTGACAAGACTGCCAAAGTTTAAAGTTGAAGGTATGCAGAGAATATGTGAAGCATGCCAATTTGGAAAGCAAACAAAGCATGTATTTCCACGTAACAGATATGTGAGTAGAAATGCACTACATGTTGTGCATTCAGATGTATAAGGTCCTACGAAGACCATGTCTATGGGAGGCTGCAGGTATTATGTGACATTTATTGATGACCACACAAGGAAAGTGTGGGTATACTTCATGAAGGAAAAGGGTGAGGTGTTCACTCACTTTCAGAATTTCAGAGTTATGGTTGAAAAGCAAACAGGGAAATATGTAAAGTGCCTAAGGTCAGATGGAGGGGGAGAGTACTTCTCCAATGAGTTCTCTGAATTTTTGAAGAAGAATGGTATTCGGAGACAGTTTACATGCAGATACACTCCACAGCAAAATGCAGTTGCTAAGCGGAAAAACAAGCACATTGCTGAGATTGCGCGAGCATTGATGGAAGAGAAGAATATGCTACATAGCTATTGGGCTGAGGCTGTTTCTACAACAGTTTACATCATGAACAGGACTCCAACTTCTGCAGCCATACATGATGTAACTCCAGAGGAGAGATTTACTAGCAAAAAACCTGATTTGTCTCATCTGAAAGTTTTTGGATGCATTACATATGTGCATGTGTCAAATGAGCTGAGAACTAAGCTGGATCCAAAAGCTAAAAAATTTGTGTTTATTGGATATTCCCTTGAGCAAAAGGGATACATGTGTTATAACCCTGCTACACGAGAGTTGAGGGTAAGTAGGGATGTTGTTTTTGATGAGATGAGCAGCTAGTATGCTGCTGAAAAAGAAGCTGTTGGGACTGATGTGAATGGAAATGTGGTTGCACAAAATGCAAGTCAGCAATCGCAATCTTTGAGTGGACCAGGAGAGTCCTCATCTAGTGGTTCAGTTGATAGACCATGGAGTGGCAGGTTGCATCATAATACCAGTCCTGCAAATGTGATTAGCACATCACATAAAGGCAAAGAGAAAGTGGTTGAGCCCCTTAGTACGCCTAACATTTTTGTAGGGCATTCTCATGTTGATGGAGAGTCTAGTGGCTCAGAGATGAGCCTTGATGAGGAGCTTGGGATCTCAGCTATGAGAACACCTGGTGTAAAGAACGCTATGGAAGCCATGAATGCAAAGCTGCAAAGATCTGAGAGAGTGAAGAATCCTCTGCAGAGGTTTACCTATGATGGTTATGTGGCACATCACTATGCATACATGGCAAAGGTTGTGCAGGTTGTAGAGCCCACATGCATTGATGAGGCTGTTAGAAATGTGTGTTGGGAGAAAGCTATGGATGAGGAGATGGATGCACTATATGGAAATGAGACTTGGGATTTAGTGCAATTGCCTGAAGGCAAGAAAGCCATTGGATGCAACAAAAAGTAAAACATAACAGTGATGGAAGCATAAGCAGGTATAAGGCTAGATTGGTAGCCAAAGGATATGCACAGACATATGGCATTGATTATGAGGAAACTTTCAGCCCAGTTGCCAAGATGGCAACAGTGAGAGTTGTGATAGCAGTGGCTGCGTCAAAGCAATGGTCTTTACATCAGATGGATGTAAATAATGCATTCTTGCATGGGGATTTGTAGGAAGAGGTGTATATGTTGCAGCCACCTGGTATGAGGATGTGAGTCACCCCAAGCATGTTTGCAGGTTGAAGAAAGCCTTGTATGGCTTAAAACAAGCACCAAGAGCATGGTCTGACAAGATTTCTGAATATCTTGTCACTATTGGCTTTCATGTAGCCAAGGCAGATTTCTTGCTGTATGTGAGACACAGTGATAGAGGGGTTGTGCTTGTTGTCATCTTCTATGTAGATGACTTGATTATTACGGGGGACCATGATGCAGAGATCTTTGATGTAAAGATCTTGCTTAGACAGAAGTTTGAGATGAAGGATCTAGGGGAGCTCAGATATTTCTTGGGCATTGAGGTGATTAGGTCACCACATGGTATTGGATTACTGCAGAGAGTATGGCTTGGACATGTTGTCCAAATATGGTAGGACAGGCTGTAAGCCTATCTCAGTGCCATTGGATCAGAATGGCAAGTTGAGTGCAGATTCGTGAGAGATTTTGGAGAATCCTACTATGTATAGGCGCATAGTAGGAGGCTTGATCTACATGACAATCACCAGGCCATATTTGAGCTATGCTGTTGGGTTGGTGAGTCAATTTATGCAGGTTCCTCGGAAGCCGCATTTGGATGCATTGAGACGCATACTGAGGTATGTGAGGTCTACTTTGCATTGTGGACTATTTTATGAAACTGGGAGACAGAGATATGTGTACATGGGTACACAGATGCTGATTGGGCTGGTAGTATCTCAAATAGAAGATCTAGTAGTGGCTTCATGTTTTCTTTGGGGAGTGCTGCTATGACTTGGAGCAGCAAGAAGCAACCTACGGTTGCTCTATCTAGTACAGAGGCCGAGTACAGAGGTGCTGCTATGGCAGCATGTGAGGTAGCTTGGTTGAGAAAGCTACTTGCAAATTTGGGTCTATCAGTATAGACAAGTTGTCATTTTCTGTGACAACATTAGTAGTATACAGTTGGCCAAGAACCCAATTTTTCATGCTCGCACACAAAGCATATAGAGGTCCACTACCATTTCGTCAGAGAGAAGGTCTTGGCTAGAGACGTTGACCTTGTTTATGTCAACACACAGGATCAGGTAGCTGACATCTTCACCAAAGCATTGGGTATAGAGAAGCTCTGCAGATTCAAGGCTTTGCTTGGTGTACATGACATGGAGTTGAGCTCGAGGGGGGAGTGTTGAGATATCAAGCTCATCTAGTGAGGCGGTGGACACTGATGACCCGCCTGGGGGATAGGCCCCACACTTACACCACTGGCATGGTTGGTGAGATCATGGGTGATATGTGGCCAGTGATATGACAGGCTGTGTGACAGCCTCTCTAGAGACTGGCATAGTTATGGCGCCAGCTCATTTAGTTGGGTTCACACTATAGAGAACCCTAGTATGTATTTGGTTGAGTACCTTTTCATATGTGTGTACTCTTATCGATTTTCAGCCTCTCACCTTATGTGTTCTCTATTAGGGTTTTGTGTGTGTGTGTGTGCTTGCAAGAGATCAAGCTCTCTTCTCCCCTGCATCTTTTCATTGTGCCCAGACATTCGAGGGCGAGGCCTCGAGTGAGAAACCCTGCCCCTCGTAAGAGGAAGCTACTTCTGCTACCATCCGGGAATCCGGTGCACAGAGGGGGCAGTTGGGATCTCACAAAGCCAAACTTCGGCAGCAGAGACAAATCATGGTCAACATGGCCCAAGAGGAATGGGAGGTGAAGCTAGCCCAGTTGTGGTTAGGAATGACCACCCCGACGAGCCAAAAATTAGTTCTTGTAGACGCTGGGTATAATTACAATTTAATGTCTCATGAAACATGGTGTTCCCTTGGGAAATGCGCACTAAAAGGTACCCTTGCCACAGTCATCATAGTGGCATCACAACATGTTTACTATTTAGGCACATTCACAATTTATTCCACATTAGAAATATTCCCTTGGAAGGGAAGTTCTATGTGATGTCTGCAGAAACGATGTGAGAGACTCCTTGGACGAGGTTGGATAGGCCATAACAGATGCAACCTCGATTGGGATGTGAGAACGGAAACCTTACAGCTGGCCTCTAGCCAAGTTACAGTCCTCATGAAAGACAAAGATCCCCTACCCGATGCTCCAACATTCCAAGAAGTCATCTTTCCTACACTCCCCACCATCATTCCACCTTCACACCCCCACAAATCCATCCCACTCAAGAAGAGGCCGCTCACACTTCCAATCCCATCATTGCCTCTCACACTCTCCCCACCACCATTCTTGGTAGCAACCCACTCCAACATTCCCCCAATCACACAAGCTATCGATCCCCCACCAAAAACTAGCTGCATTAACACTTCTAACTGTACTAACATACGCACATGCATTCCTTCCCTAACTTGGGTAACTAAGAAGCTCCTAACTGCGCCGGGTTTTTATGAGGGCACATCTACATTATGGATCCCCTGTGTGACGATCCAAATCCCACCCTCATCCGCTAGCACACAAAGCTTCTCACCCCCCTCGTTAGGCAACCAATTTGCCAACCACAAGCCTATAGGGTACAAGATAGACACCAATCCAAACACTCTACATGGCATCCTTATCCTCAATCAAGCCCTTTTCCATGTCCACAACCAACCTTCAGGTGGATGCCCAAACTTCTACTACAAGCCCAATAGTTCTACGAGGGCAGCTGACACATTTGGATCCCCAAACCACCCAAACCCCAACTCCCACCTTGTGTCACTAAGCAATAACTGACCTTCCAATGGAAACCCAAGGTTGCCTTCACCACAAAGACTACCCAAGACAAAGGGAAGCATAAGCTTCACAATGACATTCTAACCCCCAATCTTCCCCCACCGACAAATATTACTAATGATATACCCTCAACATCGGCAACTCCCCCACCCATTATGGTAAGGCTACCCCAAAGTACTCCTCCCAAGCCAATGTCAACCTCTTTAGTTTCAGGTACTCCCTCGTCATCAGCCCTTGCATCCCTGCAGGAATCGAATGTCCCCACTATACCATCACCCAATTGGCACCGACTCCTAACCTTGGCAAATTGGGCATGCAGTCAATACAAAACTTGAAATGGGGTGCTGGCAGCATAGCGCACATGTACAAAACCTTCTTCAGGGTGCCCTTAAAAAAATGATTGATGAAGTGCCAATGTCATACCATTCAATTTCCGAATCTGCACGACCACACCAAATGTTTTTGAAAATGCCTCGGCCATTCTAGATTTGCCAACGGCCGTTCCATCATGAAACCAAATCTTACCATTCCCGTGCCCTTCTAAGCCCCAGCTTGGTACGCCCGCTCCAACAACTTCCACACCCATACCGACTCCAAACAAAGATGTCTCGCGGCCCTTCACTCTTGAGATGCCACACCCGTTCGCTGGGTGATGCCTCACGCGTCCCATCCTAGATTCCACAGCCGTGTCCTTATGGAAAAGTATAAATATGAGTCCCACCCCCTCATTACCTCATTTTCAGCAGCTCTTCTTGTAGCTAAACTCTTGCAGTTTTTTCTCTTGAGCTTTCACATCCTCACACCATTTCTACACCATGACTGACACCTTGGACTCCTCCATGGAGGTCCACCACCACACTTCCATCAGGAGAAAGCACCCGACAAGGGGTAGATTTGAGGAGTATGGTTGCCACCCCACACAACTGTCACATCTGGGGAAAGCCCTGATGCTTGCCACCACACTTCCATCAGGAGAAAGCACCCGGGGACAAGGGGCAGATTTGAGGAGTATGCTTGCCACCCCACACAACTGTCACATCTCTGGGGAAAGCCTTGATGCTTGCCACCACACTTCCATCAGGAGAAAGCACCCGAGGACAAGGGGCAGATTTGAGGAGTATGCTTGCCACCCCACACAACTGTCACATCTGGGGAAAGCCCTAATGAAATAGGTGAATGGACACATTGTTCACTCATTGTGATGAAGAACTACCATAAGGTGGAACACAAGCTAATCTATTTCACTAGGCCATGCTACAAGGTAGTCAATCCGACCTTGCAATTGTGATGAAGAACTACCATAAGGTGGAACACAAGCTAATCTATTTCACTAGGCCATGCTACAAGTTACCGACCTTGCAATTTTATCTAAGTTGGAGCAACTGCTACTAGGCCTCGGAGGTTTACCCACTCTGGAGACATGGGGGCCAGACTTATACAACAGTCCATATTTTACAGAAACTTATGATGCCAACATGCATGCAGACCGGGGACAATTTTGAGAATGAAGGCCATCCGCACAGGGTACAACTCAGCATGGATCTCATTAGAGATGCCTTACATCTTCCACACTTGGACTAGCCCTATGTTAGGCTCACCAATGCCCCCAAGCTAACCAAGGGCGTGCATATATAGGGGCAACCCAAACAAAGATCGGGTGGAGTGGGAGAACATTACCCAAGAAGATTTGATTATGCCAGCCTGAGCCCTACATTTTTTGCTCACTACACACTAGACAGACAGATTTAGTAGGTGCAGCATGACTACCCTGGCCCTGGTACACCAGGGATAGATGGTTAACTGGGAAGAGTATTTGTACAAAGAGCTTCATGCAATCTTCTCTAACCCGCAAGGGAAACTGGAAGCGGCCAGGCCACCTTACAAAACCAAAGTACTTCATCATGCGGCTAGGTGGGAGGAGTTACACTGAGGCATCTAGCTGAGTGGCCCAAATGCGGTACCAACATCTCTTCTCCCGCCACAATCCTCTCCCCACTCCCCACCAACTAAGAGGCACCACCCAGACCCTGAGGGAAAAGTGCAGGTACCACCATTGCCTCGTCCAGGCCCTACACAGGAGGGGCTGGCAGCTAAGGAAGCACGACAAAAGGCCGAGGAGGAGGAGGAGAAGAAAAATCAAGATTTGTTCTAGAAGAACCTCTTTGAGATACCACCCCCCCGGACCACTTTACAGGTTTCCCCCGTTTCACAGAGGCTGGACAACACCCTAAAATTTTAAAATTTGCATAGGAAACACTTGCAAACTGGCACTTGGGTACCCCAAAAATGTGCGTGCAAGCACAACTTTTTGAAACCCACCTTGGACAAGTTTCCATAACACCAAAAACACAAAAACTTAAAAGTAAATTAAAAAAATAAAAAATTGGTCATTTGATTCCTTAGCCCCCGGCTAGCCCTAAGTCAACATGCACTTACGACATGGATGCCAATTTAGAGCATAACACATCCATTGATACTAGCCTACTCTAAGCTCTAAACATTCAGTAAAAACCCAATGTAGCATAGTACAGGGTCCTAGACTTGCCACCAAAGTGACACCTCATCTAAACTTGACACACTGAAAGGTTCTCAAGATCTAGGGAGAGGAAGCCCTACCCCAGCTGTGTCGCCAAAATCGGCTTCCAACATGTTTGGTCGTATGGTGAGTCATCTCAGAGGGTCAACTTTGGTTACTACCTTTGAACCACTCTACAACACATACCAACCCATCAATGGAGAGCTTGAGATTGATTCCAGAGAAACACCATATGTAGCCTCGTTTTTGTAATAAGAAGCATCCACGTTGATATCCCTATCCAAGTAGCTCCTACTGCACCTGTTGTTACTCTGCCAACAATTGACCCACCTCCTGCACAAGTGCTTATGCTTTTGACGGCCAAACATTGAAATAAATGCAAGTGCTAGAGGCACTAATTCACGCTACTTGAGCAAAAGAATAAGAGACTTTATAGTTTGGCACAACAAGGATTAGCAATCCAAGTAGCTCAACCTACATAAAACCATCCAACCAGGCATACGGCGAGAGCATCCATGCAACCCATGGCGATGTGCCCAACTTTGCCTTAGTTTTTTCACACATGGCGAGGGAATTGATCACACAAATGATGGATTGTATCTGCCATCAATAGGAGGTGGTCGTAGTTTCACAGCGGGGGAGATGGCCAAGGCATAGGAGAGATAAATATCTGAAGATCTCTACCAGGTTAACATTCAAAACCTCCAAATGCAGAACAAAATTGATGAAAAGGAGTAGCAGCTTGGGCAGGCCATCACAGGATCACAGAACTCTAGGAGTAGCAACTACAAACAGGCTCATGAAGCTGCTCTCATAGTGCACACCATGAACTCTCTATCATAGTGCACACCATGTCGAACTCTCTATCATAGAGACCCTTGCCCAAGAATCCCAAGATAGAGGAAAAGCTACAGAGGAGACCCTTGCACAAACTAACTTGGATTTTTAGAGATACCAAGAGATCTCAAAAGATATCGTCCCCATGAGATGGAAGAGCACCTAGGAGAAGCCGAAGCCAGAGTAGCAGAGCCACCCTCCACCCCATTTGTTCCCCCCTCCAGCGCCATGGATTGGAAGGTTGATGCACTTATGGATTCAACCATGGAGCTACCATTCCTTGCTCTCCCCCCACAAAGCCCATTCCAACTCATCGACCTTCATTAATGGAGCAACCTCCTCCAACACAATGTCTTTTTGGATGAGCCCCTCTCCCGCCAGACCTACACCTATCTCCTCACCAAGCTCCCTATCGCTAGCATCTCCCTCATTCCCCACTTCTAGGGCCTCATATCCTTCAACCACCCCCACAACTTCTACAAGATCCCACCCCACCCTCGCCAAGCCATCTTGATTAGCTGGAGTCACCTCCTCAGCTTCTGCTTCCCATCTCACTCATTTGATGTATCAAACTCTCTATTTTAGGAGGTCTGTGTCCATACCCCTTCCCCTCCCTAAGGGCGACCTATGCCTTGCACTATTTGCATGGTAGGGGATGGCACATGGTTAACAAAGCCTACCTCTCCCTCGCCAAGCCATCTTGATTAGCTGGAGTCACCTCCTCAGCTTCCGCTTCCCATCTGACCCATTTGATGTATCAAACTCTCTATTTCAGGAGGTCTGCGCCCATACCCCTTCCCCTCCCTAAGGGCGACCTATGCCTTGCACTATTTGCATGGTAGGGGGATGGCACATGGTTAACAAAGCCTACCTCTCCCTCTGCACTAACACCCTTCCCCCTTATTCTGCGGGGGTGGGCCTCCTTATCTTATATCATAGGTGTCATGATCAAATGGAGGTCATGGCAACCACTAGAATCTGCGAGTTGGACAACTCCCATGTTGCCTTCTCACTAGAATTCCCCTCTGAGGAAGCGGTCAACGAAAGCCTTTTTCAGATCCGAAGAGCCAATTGATGCAACAGAGGGTGATCATGCCCCCGACGGCCATGATGGAGGAAACGACAGCCACGACAGCCTCCCACCTCCACCCTCCCAATCCTCATATCCCCCACCTGCCCCTCCACCACCCATTTCATCTCACCCAAGTACTAGCACCTAGCCAACACACCCCCACCCCCATCGGGCACATCCACACTCTATGACTCTTCCCTCCTTAAACCTCTTCTTCCAACTCATTTTCCTACACCACCCCCCTCACCGCCCTCTTTGTCATTACACCTGGGAAAGCACACTGCATTCCGTGACATCATGTCCACCTCAACCAGACCCCCTCCCCTCTTTGACGCAAACCTTGCCACAAAAGCCTCCACATTGACCACCTCTCCACCCCAATCACCGACACACCAACCCTCCCACCCAAACCTTAAAGGAGAGATTCCACCACTGCCACCACAGGACTGCGAGGAGGTTGACCCTCCACTAAATTCTCTTAATTGGCGGGACCCCCTCGACCGCATAGAGTTCAAGCAGACGATCACCAAAGCCTCCACATTGACCACCTCTCCACCCCAGTCACCGCCGACACACCAACCCTCCCACCCAAACCTTGAAGAAGGAGAGATTCCGCCACCACTGCCACCACAGGAGTGCAAGGAGGTTGACCCTCCACTAAATTCTCTTAATTGGCGGGACCCCCTTGACTGCATAGAGTTCAAGCAGACGATCACCATCCTGCTTGGTCATAGCTCTCCAGGCAATGCCCATCACTCGCATAATGGGCACCCCATGGACATCAATGTCCTACTCCCCTGCCTTGATGCCAAGCATCAATAGTGGTGGCCAGAACACCCACCCCAGGGAGCGTGGAGGATACCACTGGCCACCCGCCCTACGCTACTCGCCCCATCACGTTCGAACCATCGGCGAGCAGCTAGCCTGGAGACGCCCTTTCGTACTCAAACCATTCATCTCGAAATCCTATTGGAACATGCCCCATGCACTCCACATTAGCCTAGAATACCTACCCCCATAAGAAGACGGTGGGCATGGAATGTATTCCACGAGGAGAAGAAGAAGAACCCGAAGCTACAATTCAATTTTTTATGGTTTGCTCCTACAACGGTGAAGCAGCCATGTACCAAAGATACAATAATCAAGTGCTTCAACAAGTTCATCTGCTTGTGATCAAGTCCCAAACCCAGTCGTGATCACGAACGATTAGATTTTTCAACTTGATCATCACGTTGCTGGAGTCCTTTTCGAATTGGGACCCCTACAATGAAGGCGGGCAGGGCCTTCGACCTCAACAAAGGCCCAATGCTCAAGCACATTTTTGTCTATGAGCAGATCATGTGGATGCCCGCCTGGTGCTTGCAGACATTCAACCTCCTAGACTAGCTATAGAGTATTCTGTCAAGCCTCCCCTACTCCAACCTCGTGCTGTGACTTCATCCGAACATACTCGATCTACTATCGATAGATCCAGCCAGCTTTGAAGATGTACCTGAATTAGGGAGGGGGGTATGTTAACCACTCTAGTTAACATTACCTTTAGCGTGGCTGCACTTATTGTAATCCATCTTTTAAAACTGTGCAAAGCGCTTAATGTAAAATAGACATGGGATGACTGAGCTTATGGTTTGTGTAATGCCATTCATGAGAGGAATAGTTATAGATAGAGCTAGGAACACTAGTTTTGGGGCCCCAATTGTAAATGGGCAGTCAGCCATTGTAACTATGACTCTCTCATTTGAGCTTGTGGATGTATGCTAGCTTGTGTTTGCTTGCTTGCTTTCATGCTTGATTGTTGGTGTGTGCTTGTAGGGATGGTGATGCTCTAACCTCTCTCCTTCTTTGCCTTCTCTTTTCTCTCTACCAAGTCCCTCTTGCATGCATGTGGCATGAAGTGAATGTTAAGCTTTCCATACCTCCCCTCTTTCTTTCTCTCTACCTAGCCATTGAATCTCTTCTTGGGTGACACAAGTGTTGAAATTTGAGCATTGTGATGAGCTATGGTGGATCAAACACTAGAATCAATATCATTAACAAAGTGATTAGCAAATAATTAAGATATAATTAGTGGGTAATTAGCAAATAGATTAATGTAGGCATGGATACTCAAAAACCAACAAATTCTCATTAGGGCTATGCCTCAATTTATAGAGTTTACATCAAGCATCAAATCCCACTGATTTCTCCATGATTCACTCCCAGAATATCTCCACCTCTTGCTTGATTCTCTCCACCTCTTCTCTTTTCCCAGAATATCTCCACACTTCCTAAATCTTCTCATGCTACCCTTTATTCTCTCCTAGTAGATTCTTCTCACCTTTTCACAGGTTCTTTCACATTTACATCTTCTCTTTTACAGCCTCTAACCAAGAGCTTGTTCCCGCACACACCCTATTCACTTGTATTTTCAACACCTCCCCTCAAGTGAATAATCCTAGCACACCTGGACCCTATACCAAGTTTCCCTCTTACTTGATAGCCCGCGACCAGTGCCTCAAGTCCCTAAACTCCATAGTCCTTGACACACTCTCTCTCTATGTGTCCAAGGCTACTATAAGTGCCTGCGACCTTGACTAAAGTGCTCACACATACATCTACCATGTGGCCTACATCATCGGTGGCTCAGAGGTGGTTTTACTTTATTGGGGCAGGTTACATTGGGTTGTGGGGTCTCTCTCTCTCTCTCTCTCTCTCTCTCTCTCTCAGAAAAGATGATCCGACTCCACTTCCTTTGGAAGCCTCCATGAAGTTTGCCGATGTGGTTCCTTCTCCACTGGGTTTGCTGTAGCAGTCTCTCGCCATGTGTGTCCTGGCTTTCCACATTTGTGGCAAGTGAAGGTCCTTCCTCCTACTCTGCCTCTTCCTCGTCCTCATCCTTGAGAGAATCCTCCTCGGGTGAAGAATGTTTTTCTTCTCCTGCTATTGAGTCGAGCCATTTCTTCTCTTTGCCTCTGCTCTCTTGCTCTACTAGAGCTGCTTCTATCTCGTGTAGCTTCAATTCAGGTACATTCTTTAGTGTTGCTACAATGTTTTCATAATCACCTTTGTCCACACTCTTCAGAAGCACTGCTAGTGCCTCATCATCTTCTACCTTTTTGCCAATAGCTGCTAGCTGTTGCTTAATGCTTTTATATTTGTTCAAGTGTGTGATTAAAGGTTCACTTTCCTTCATGTCCAATTTGTAGAATTGCATTAACAGATTTATCTTTGAATTTTTTTTCTTGTGTACCAAATAATTTATTGAGTTCATCCCATGCATCTTTTGCCCATTGTATTGTATCCCTGTGATGTGATGAATGATTTCATCATTTAAACTGAGTGCAATAAGTCCCAATGCTTTTTCATTCCTACTCTTCCACTCATTTTTCCCTCTCTCTGCGTATTCATCTCTCCCTTCAACTAGTCCCCACAGATTTTTCCTCATGAGTAAATACATGGTTTTTGTCTGCCATGTATAAAACTGCTCCCCATTAAATTTGGCTATTTCCTATGCTGAACTCATGGTGATGTGAAGGGGGTCTTACCTCTTGATCCAATTTCAAGATTCAAGGGCAGTGTCTACCCTTTTACAACTCAATCTGGTGTTTAATAGATGATTATAACAAATTTATCAGCATAGAATCACCAAAAATTACACTAAATCAAGGGTAACCAATTTGTACGGAATGGTTGGAGTATCAAACCAACTCCGAATTGCAATCTGAAGTTATAGGGATCTGTATCAGATACCTAGTGGTTAATTTGAACCCTCAATTGCACCAAAATACAGTGGTTAGCATTGATTAATCACTGATTAGCAAATTATGCTCTGTTTTGTGTGCAAAAAACAGAGTATGCGGGGAGTCTAGATCTGGTGCCTTAGACTTCAAATGAGCTCAAATGCTTTCAAAGGCATCAATAGCAATGAGTCTAGTAGAGTATTAAGCCAAGAAACACAAGATTTGACCAAATATTGAAAGCTTAATCTCTGTTTTACCAAAGTCACCTGTAGATTTGATGAAGAGCTTGGATCTCACTGTAGACTTGATGAAACTGAATTCTGTCTTCACCAGCTTGTAGAGCATGCTTGAAAACAACCTTGAAGTGGCTACCATATGCTAGAAGGGTTTGCCCTAATTGTGAGTGTGCAAGGTGAATGAGATCCTTCACTGGCTGGGGGTGAAGGGGTGAAGTGAAAAATAACTAAAATTTTGATTATTTCCTAATTATCTACTAATCTTGATTAATTAAATAATAGGCTCATAAACCTGATGGATTCTAGGCATGGCTCTGATACCATGTTGAAATTTGAGCATTGTGATGAGCTATGGTGGATCAAACACTAGAATCAACATCATTAACAAAGTGATTAGCAAATAATTAAGATGTAAT
>NC_141074.1:21049223-21214223 GCF_041138505.1 Cibotium barometz | reverse complement strand
ATAGCATACTCTCCCATTGTGCAATTGAGTCTTGCTCTTGCTAATCCTCTTGCTAATCTCTCTCCCTAATGTATGCTAGTGAGTGTGTGTGAGTGAAGTGAGGTGAGAGGAGGGACGAGGACCCGTAGTGCAACGCGGCGGTGTGACAACGCTCGCGGCGGGAGACACAGTGGAATTGCTTCTCAAGGAGTTGCAGAGCTTGGAGACCTCAAGGGTTACGAGCTTGGCCATGGAAAGGTCCTCACGATAGTTGTGGCTCACCAGGTAATCTCTTTTTGGATGTGTTTCAAGGAAGGTTAGGGTGAGCCATAACATTTTTGGCGCCGCTGTGTCGAGGAGCCATCCCTTGGCCTTTTCCATCGTTTTACCTCTAATCTATGCATAATCCATTGCCCATTATCTTGCGTAATGGTTTTCCATGAAAAAGATATGGATTTGATGGTGATTTGTGTGAAATTGATGGTGATTTGTGTGAAATTGGGTGTAGAATAGTTCTCTTTTTTGTTTTTGTGAAAAGAATATTTTTTGCTTAATTTTTAGATTAATTTTTTATTTTTGTTATTATTTTTGTGGTTTTTCATGTTCTTAGGGCTTGCACATAGTTGTATTAGGCTTATCTTGCATCCATTGCATCAAACAATGCAAGAGAATGCAATTCTTAGTGAATGTTAGCTCTCTTTAGCTTAAGCATAGATCTAAGATCATTAATTTGAGTTTAATTGTGTATCTTTTGTTGAAATTGTTTGGATTAGAGTGTTAGCAAGCATTAGGAGTAGCTTAATCTTTCAAAAACTTTCTTAAAATCATCAAAAACCGTTTAATTTGACTAATTTCTCTTAATGGATTGGTTTTTGTCATTAAGGGTGATTAATCTTATTCAAGAGGCTAAAAATTTAGAAAATGTGTTAATTGTGGTCTAAATTGATCATATGAGTAGTCGAAATTGAGGTTTTTATGTTTTGAGATCCTCTAGATGCATCAAAACATCTAATCACATTAATTTTTTGATCAATTGTAGAAATTTGACTCTCTTTACTTAATTTTACCTTAAAGAGGAGACTTTAATTAAGAGTCTAATTAATCCCCTAATTTAGATTAATTTACACAATTGTTGATGCACAAAGATTAGTTTTTCTTTGCTCTATCCAATGATGTGCTCAATTGTGTGAATTAATTAGGGATTAATGGTTAATTAGAATCTTTGATTAGTGTAAAAGAGAGAAAGATTAGTGAAAGGATTAATCTTGGATGAATCCTTAATCACTTTTTAACACAACTCATTAAGGCTACTGAGCATTCAATGAGTAGATGCTCATGAGTTGTCAATTTGTCCATTTTGGGGGTCATTTATGAAGGGTGTAAGGGGTGTCATTAAAAGATTGATTTTTTTATTCCCACTTACCTTTTTGGAAAAATGCCCATATCCCTTTCATTTTTTCAAAAAATATTCCCCCGTCCCAAAAAGGAAAATTTGTATTTCCCACTAGACTTCAAACAAATTTATTAAAAAAAATCCGGTCAAAATTCCGACCGTGAACAGAAAAAAAGTCCGTCCGTGAGAACGGAAAAAAATCCGTCCATGAAACGGAAATCCGACCGTGTGAACGGAAAAAAGTCCGTCCGTGAAATGGAAATCCGGCTGTGAACGGAAAAAATTTCGTCTCTGTGAAAGTGCAGGCGATGGAAAAAAATCCGTTTGTGAACAAAAATTCTGGTCGTGAAAGAAATTCCGGCGAGAAATTCCATTCGTGAAAGTGCAGACCATGAAAAGGTCCTAGCCGTGAAAGTGCAGGCCGTAAAACGTCCGCCATGAAAAGATCCGGCCTCGATATCGGGCTACTTTTTGAGGGTCTAAACGACAAAATCAGGGATAACTCATCGTCGTCGTTTTTTGAGGGTCTAAAAAACGACAAAATCATGGACAACTCAGGAAAACAAAGTTTTAGTACTCCAAAAATACTACAACTCTCACATATAGAGTTTTTTAAATTTCTTTTTGGAACACCCTAAAAACGTGTTGCGAAACAGGGGAAAAATTCTCGAAAAAATTTTCATCTTGGGATAGTGATGGAGAATAGGTTTTAGGACCTACTCTTTCATCTGGGAAGTTCCTAGCATATGTTTTTTTCGAAAAAAATATCTCAGGTCGTGCGTGTATATCGCCTAAGCTAATTAGGGCGAACAGACACCAGTTTGACCTAACGAAGAGTACGCCAAGCCTCTTGAGGCTGTAAAACGGGCTGTGGGAGAATATAAAAAGAAAGAAAAAAGACTGTGATTGCTCATTAAGGAGCATTTAGCCAGGTATCACACAAGGACTGAATCCAATGGTGGCTAACATCTTAGAGCGATTGAGATCTATCCACAAATTCACCTCCCAATTCCATTGGCCATGCCTATAACAAGCGTGTCATCGAGTTTTACACCCCCTAGCACTTTAATCCCACCGAGGGCTTTGGCCCCTTGCCTAACATTCCAGCAAATCCTATAAGTACCAACCCTTTTCTAGATGCCCACACCTTGGACATACTGACTAGTCTGGGAAGGGGAGTGGCCCAAGGACTCACTAAGTCTCTTTCAACAAGTGCACTCACTTATGGCCTCAATGATTCATACAAAAATATGGCCATATAAAAATTTTTAAAATTATGGGCAAATACGACAAAACAATAGACCGTACTCAATTCATTCAAATGTTTGAACAGAGATGTGAAGCCTTTGGAAATCCCAAGTTCCCCACTGGTACATGCGTTGAACTTATGATTAGAGGGAAAAGTTAGTCGATGGTTCATCACATTGATGCCGGCGATCAAGACCAACTTCAAAACCTTGAAATCAGCCTTTATACATGGCTTTTCCAGACAAGGTGATCAGTGGAGTGCAACAATAGAACTCTATTCAATTGAGTGTCAACCCAATGAATCTATTAGAGATTTTATCCTTAGGATAAAACTCTTGGACTCACGTTGTGAGTCATAGGAAAAATTAAACGATGTTCAATTAAAGATATGTTTCATGATTGGCTTGCAGAATAATAGCTTACACAACTTGATCATTGTATCTAATCTGGAAACATTCGATCAATGTTGTAAAGAAGCAATACGTTTAGATGATGACATGTTGGAAGATCATCATGCTATGAGGTGTTTCTCATCTAAACCAAGTGAAGCAATGGCAAAAGAAAAATCGATCTCGGAATTGACATTCCTAGAATTTTATGTAGCCTTTCTTGTAGCCTTTCTTAAAACCTTACAACAACCAACATCTCGAGAGCAAAGTGCCTTATGTTGAATGCAATCACTACAACCATCCCAATCCTCATTGTGCATACAAGGCACCTGTTCTTCTATACTGCATATATTGTAAAACCTTTGACCATGATACTAAAAAATGTCCTGCATCATCCACAATGGACTCAAAACCTCCCGTGCACCAAACAGAAACAGTCCAAAGGGTAGAAACTGCTTAAGAAGTAGTTCATTGGACACTTCAGTGTTTCTATTGTCGTGGACCTCACAAGGTGGCAGACTCCATAGTTTGGAATACGTCCATGCATTGTGTCACTGACACCTTGTGAGACCAATGTGTGAACGATGCGGCATTGATCACATGTTCCAAGATTTTCCAAGATGAGTTGCTTCAATTCATAAAATACAACTCTTAACATCTTAAGTGTACAAAATGGGCAATTGTCCACAGTGCCATTGAATGTGCTTACACGTTTACAAGCCAAGGCACGACAATAAAAAAGAACGTAAATGACAATACCTCAACATGGGTAGAAGAACATGCTTTAAAATAGAATCCAAAAGAGAAAACAAAACCTTCTAAAAACACGAAAAACAAAGGGCAACAAACTATCAAAACCAAGGTCGAATTAAAAAACAGGGAAAAGGAGCCTGTAGAGGACATAAACCCAAAAGGGGACATAAACAAAAAAGAGCCAAAAGCTATACAAGATGCAGAAGCATCCACATCAAAGACCACCACACAAACCTCAACACCCATATGTACGACACAGGATACAAAAACCCAAAAGAAAATTTGATCTCGTCACACATGGGTAAACATAATAAAAAATAGACAAACCAAAGAAAGTCAAAAACTGAAACAAGTTCTAGTACATCACTAAGTGAGGATGAAACAAGTTCTTACTCTTCGCTCTCATCAGTGCACCACATAGACCAATGAAGAAACTAGAACCCACCCAACCACCCTAAATAGATAATAATGATCACATGACATATGCAAAACGCAAAAAGCAAGCTCAGGAGAGCATGCTTAGCTTGGTTGAATGTGCTACAGGGTAACCAGTTGTGATTGAGCCTCATAATGCCAATCCTAAAAGAGCAACCAAGATTCAAAGCCTAGAAGAGTACCGCTTTCCCTTTCAAGAGGAAGACATACTCTCTACAAAAGAGTCATTTGAGACAGATTGTACGAAGTATAGACTTGAGAAAGCACGTGAGGAATTCGATAATTCCCTTACAATATTAGAACAATCTCTCAAAACCTCTTCGGAGGAATGCTCTTCTCTCATGAGATAAAGTCAGCATCACATCAGCACTTGCACCTTTAATGGCTCAACCTGAGTTATACAAGGACATAACGAACTCCATAAAAGAGGACTATGAGGATTCGCAAGTTTCCAAACAGCCCTCATTAAGAATTGTCATAGGGCCAAGGGTGCCAGTGTATGCATTGGGTACTCTTAAAAAAGTTGAGACGACCCAAATAGAGGATGAAAGTGAATGGGAATATGAAACAGACACAGGATCTGAAGCTGAAACAATAACCACAACACCCATGGTTCCTTTGGAAGATTTTGTCATGGTATGGTTGGATTTCCTTATAGGCAATGATGTTCAGTGGTGCAAGTGACAATAGACACGGGTGTCATTGGGATAACCTAAACTCATCCCTACACGCAATAGTCTTGCAAAAGGAACCAATGAACAAAACATTGAAGTTCCAAGTTACTTTAGATACACTACTCAACAATCGATGGCGATATGGAATTTATATTTCATGTTACCCTAGATTCCCTTGAGTATGATGTCGTCTTTGGTGGACCTTGGATAAGTGAATCGTTATATTCACTAGATGAATCCATGCAAACAGTCAGCTTGAACACTCCTATAGGCAATGCACAATTGCTATTACGGGAGGAAGAAACCTTGCACGAGCTAGAACTTCCAACATATCTACTGAAAAGATCCCTAGGATTTTTGTTGGATTGGAAATTTCAAATAAAATCACCACAGCTCAGCACAGCTTTATCCAACATAAGAACACAATCTCATGACCCTAGAGCTATGGGATTTGTTAGGTCAACCAACACTCACGGCCCATCCTAAAAGAATAAACTTTACACAAGAATTGAACATGCCATGTTTGGGGTACTTTGAACATACAATGTATATTGAAACTAACCCCCTTACTTGCAAGTTTTTTGTGGTTGAGTATGTGTTGGAAGTAGATTTAATCTTGGGGCTTAAATGGACTGTTGCTGTCCAAGCACCACTATGATTTGCTAGAGTCATCATGATGGTCAACGACAAAAAGTTGGCAATACCATATTGCTGGGAAGAGGATCCAACTTTAATGGATTTCTATGATGCTGAACGCAAAAGGATACAAGCCTCTTCCACAAAAGCCCGTCTACACAATGACCTACCATTTGTGTCAACAACTGAATCCGATAAAACTTCTACTCCCTCAACCCCATCCTCACCTATGAAGTTCGATGCCAAAACCTCACAATCAGTAGCTATTACAGAAGAAGTTCCTAGAGCCAAACCATCTATCTCTAGCAGGGAACTCAATGGAAAGGCCATGAATCCTATGCATCTTCATCTACAAACCTCATCAAAGGAGACAACCACATGCTCAAAGGCCTCGTTGTTGTAAGATTCCTCCCTCCAGCTTTTGAGGTGTACAGGTGTAAGAACCTCCCCTTCTGATCTTGTAATTATTCCCCTCTTTGAAATAAAAGAAAGATTCTGTTTTACCCTATTTTGACCTAGAGAGAGAAAATATGTAGAGAGAGGTAATCCAAAATTGAGATATTTTTTATATAAAAATCCTCTTAGTGTCTAAAATGGTTTCTCATGAAACAGAAATTCAAAAAGAACTTTCCAATGTGCAATTGGAATTAATTGAAAATAGGTAAAAAGGACCTTAGCCTAAGGGTCCAGATTTTCAAAAATTTTTGAATTATGCTCCAATTAAGGTTCCTATGGACCAATAGGATCAATCCAAGTGTGGGGAGGAGATAAGCCCTATTTATAAAATAAAAACTCCAAAAATGACTAAATGCTCGCATAAGATGAAGAGTTGACTAAGGATAAGGTTTATTAGCAAAAAACTATGAGTATTACTAAAAAAAATGAGATATTTTGGGTATAATGATTCAATTTTGACACCTTGGTAAGGAGAAGGGGGATCTTCAAGGAGGCACCTATTTCACATGTGTGGTGGAGTTTTAAACTCAAAAATATTGTGATATTTTTATCTCTCCTCTCTCCTAGATCAAACCAAATCAAAAGAGAGCCAAACTAGGTACAAATCTTATCCAAATTCAGCCAAACTTAACCTGGAAAATTCTAGAAACTAGTTGGACTTGGTTAGAGGCCTCCCTCACCTATAAATAGATCCTTAGCCCTTTGTAAAAAAATATGAGACCAATTGATTATTTGGGGGCCTCTACTTTGATCAAAGAATCAAGCAATCTAGGAGGTAAAATGTGGTTTATGGTTTTTTTCTTTAATCTCCAAATGTTTCTCTCTTCTCAACCCTCTTGAGCTTGAGAAGCATTCAATTGAATGGCTTTTTAATACAATTGAAGCTCTTTAATGAATTGTGGTGATAAAACACAAATTTTCATTTATGCTTAAATTAAATGTTTTTTTAAGCATGTCTCTCTCTCTCCCCCAAAGAATGGTCATTCCAATGACCTATTATATATTCAAATGAAGCTTCTCATGAAGCAATTCTCTAATCTAAAAGTAATTTCTATGCTTGTCAAATTAGAGGCCAAATAAGTGGCTTTTTAATGTTTTTATGCTATTTATGAAAAAATTAAGAATCAAGTCCATAATTGGATATTGATCCAATTAATGGTTATTCTAATCATAGGGATATTACTAAACTTTATGCTTTCAAATTATTAAGAATTATCAATAATAGCAGAGCGGAGCTATGGTAAATTTTTAAAAAAATTAACACATAAATCATTTTCATTCATTATATGAAAAGAGAACTTCCTACCATATTCTAGGATTAATCATCCTAGATTAATTGAATGATTCTCATTATAATCATGGAAAATTTAATTTTTATGTTTATGCATAAATAGTTAATTAGGAAAAGAGGAATTTCTAGTAATCCATTTTTAAGTTAAAAGAGTAATCCCCACACCATGACAATGGAAATCCATGTATTCCAATGAATTAAGAGAAAAATTGGGATGCTAAAATAATGTATATTTTACTTAAAAATTAAAGAAGGATTTTAGTTAAATTTATCTTTTTGCATAAATAAATTTAAATGATAAAAGAGGAATTCCTATGACATTTGGAATTCCATCATTTAGATGGGAAAAGAGAAATTCCTAGCATATTGGAATTAATGAGTATTTTAATTAAATTCAAAGATATAATCTAGATAAATTTTATTTTATCTATTGGAAATATTTAAATGTTAAAAGAGAAATTCCTAGGACATTTGGAATTCCATCATTTAGATGGGAAAAGAGAAATTCCTAGCATACTGGAATTAATGAGTATTTTAATTAAATTCAAAGATGAAATTTAGATAAATTTTATTTTATCTATGAGAAATATTTAAATGTTAAAAGAGGAATTCCTATGACATTTGGAATTCCATCATTTAGATGGGATAAGAGAAATTCCTAGTATATTGGAATTAATGAGTATTTTAATTAAATTCAAAGATAAAATTTAGATAAATTTATTTTATCTATGAGAAATATTTAAATGTTAGAAGAGGAATTCCTATGACAATTGGAATTCCATCATTTAGATGGGAAAAGAGAAATTCCTAGCATATTGAATTAATGGGTATTTTATTTTAGATGAAATTACTTTATGAGAAATATTTGATGATAAAAGAGGAATACCCATGACATTGGAATGCAATTAATTAAATGCAAAAAGAGGAATTCCCATGGTATTTGAGATCCAAGAAATTAAATGTGAAGAAGAGAAATTTTATCTTTGGATGCATTGCATATGTGCATGTGCCAGATGAGTTGAGAACTAAGCTGGATTCAAAAGCTAAAAAATGTGTGTTTATTGGGTATTCCCTTGAGTAAAAGGGATACAGGTGTTATAACCCTGCTACACGTGAGTTGAGGGTAAGCAGGGATGTTGTTTTTGATGAGGAACTAGAGTTAGAGCTAGAAGATTTAGAGGTCGACATAGATGCATCTTCTATTCCTATACAATTCAAAGATGGAGGGATTTTCCATGAAATAGAGAGAGTTGATAATTCAATTTATGATTAATTATCAAAAGTGGTAATATGGGTAGAATTGATTTCTATAAATCCCATGAATTCTTTTATTCAAAAGAGGAATATCGAATATAACTCATTTGAGAAATTGAGAATGAATATTGAAATAGTCGTCGAGAAAAAGAACCTTTAATTAGGCCAAGCAATTGGCAGAAATTTAGAAAAAGTCCCATTATCAGGATCAACCTAGAAAAAGCTATTAAATGGGAATAGCATGTGAATGGATGAGATAAGTTGAAAATAGGATGCGATAAGATGTGTATGAGATGTGATAGGATGTGATAAGATGTAAACGGGATGCGATAGGATGAGAATGGATGTGGATGTGTATGCGAAACAATGTATGTAGATGTGTATGTGGAAGAATGAATGTGGATGTGTATGTGGTGGAAGAATGAATGTGGATGTGTATGTAGAAGAATGGATGTGTATGTGTATGTGGATGTGTATGTGTGGAAGAATGAATGTGGAAGAATAGATGTGGATGTGTATGTGGAAGAATGAATGCGGATGTGTATGTGGAAGAATGAATGTGGATGTGTATGTGGTGGAAGAATGGATGTGGTTGTGTATGTGGAAGAATGGATGTAGATATGTATGTGAAAGGATGTGATATCGATGTGAGTGAATGAATGAGATGTGAATCGAGATGTGAATGAATGAGATGTGATGTCATGCAAATCGGATGTAAATGTATGATATGGGATGTGAATGGATGAGATGTGATGTGATGTGAATCGGGATAAGAATGAATGAGATGAGATGTAAAATGAATGAGATGAGATGTGATGTAAATTGAGATAGATGTGAAATGAATGAGGTGTGATGGGATGTGAATATGGGTTGATGCGAGTGGATGAGAAGGGATGTGAATATGGGTTGATGCGAGTGGATGAGATGTGATGAGAATAAATGAGGAAAGATATGATGAGATGGAAAATGATGTGATTGGATGAGAATGGGTATACATATGATGTGATTAGATGAGAATGGGTATATATATGAGTGATTGGATGAGAATGGGTATACATATGATGTGGATATGGATTAAATAATGTGGACGGATGTGGAACAATGTGAAAGATGAGAGTTCATTATAGGAACTATATTTATGACCTGTTTTTAAATGATTGTTTTATGTCAAAAATGTTGGGGGAAGCATTTTTGACCGTCTTGTGAATGAGGTTATGGTGACCTAACTGATAAAGTTGCAACAGCTGACGAAGAGTCAATGGAGGACGTCTTGCGTAGCAAGGTCATCCAAGGTCTTGACCAGCCTTAGTTCGATTTAAATGGTGAGCTTCCAGTATGGTGGATGAGGGACCAAGGAAGCGGCCTATGAGTGAAGCGCTAGGTCACCTGTGCAAAGGATTCTAGAGGGTGCTGACCATACGGTGCTCGGGCTCTGGGTCACCGAAGATACCCACACATGCGACGGGAAAGATATTGGAACAAGGAGTAAGAGTTATTTTCTAAAACCGGGCATGGATCTGGTTGATTGACCTTGTTGGTCCTCAATGGATGAGTCCATGGCTCTTTTATATGGATCTGTTGGTTGATCTTGCTGATCCTCAACGGAGATTCCATCTTGATTTTTATAAGTGAATATATTGTCGGGTATTATGAGTTAGGAACGATCGAAAAGGCCCCTAAGGGACAGGTGGTGAGTGTTCTGGTTGCCAATGATGCCATAGGTACACTGATGAAGAAACGATTGGAAATTAGGATTCAACCAGATATTTTGGAGGATTATGATCGGTGACACTATGATTTCATTAAATGATTGTTTTAAAGATAGCTGAATCTATGAAAAAGGCAATTTCATATTGGGTGTGTAAGTGGTGTGACTGGTGTTAAATTTACATGAATATCCGGCTAGGGGGCCTGGGAACTCTTTTCCCTGGTACCCGGGACAAAACCTAACTAAATTCCTAATTGGATCCCATCACTACAATGGTTGGGTGGTTGGCTATGGGTGGTTGGCTAACCCATGGGACTGGATAGGGTTAGGTTGGACTGATGGATCCGCAAAATGAGACTCAATTCTGTTATAGTACGATAGATGAAGTAAATCTCGGATAGTAATTGTTCTATGGAAAAAGAATCAACGACTGTGCCTCTCGATGGGAAAAAAAGCGTTGGTTTCTATGATCCAAGTGCAAGTTTCTTTCTTGATCTGACCAAGTGACTCATAGGTTTGGTCGGATCAGTTTGGTTAGTAATGACCCTTACTACGTTTAGAGTACAATTATTTTGGAGGAATCGCCCGTGCTTTCCGGTAGGGGGAAGTTTTTCTAGGTTCAGTTTTTGAAGAACCAAGGGACTAGTCTCTTATCCGGATATCCGTGGGGGAGGCCCCGAGTGAGGGACCTTGCCCTGTGCAAGAAGTGCTGCTTCCATTGCTAGCACCCCCGAATTTGTTGCGCAAAGGGGGCAGGGATCTTTCAGCTGGTATCAGAGCAAATTGACTAAAGTAAATCAACTAAGAAACCAAAAATGTTAAAAATTTATGAAGTATCAATAAAAGGTTGAAATTGTGTGATGAAATTCATACAAATTGATATTCAGACTGAAATTCATAAATTGGTAATTGGGTCTTCAGATGGAAGTACCGCAATTGTATGGAATCCCTGACTTGCTTGAGGCCTAGACATGATGGTATTTACCTTATAATTCCAAGGACCGTGACTACCCGTATATACCGAGGGTATAACTGTAACTCTTTACTGGCAGTATATATGAGTAAATCTAAGACTTGAAATTATAAGCATAAATGCTATCCAGATGATGAATTCGAATGTGGTTGATATGATTTTAAAATTCTGGTTGAGAACTGATGAGTTGTTTTGGATTCTGATTGAAAAATGATGATTCCTGAATTTTGGTTGAAATGTAATAAGCTGAGCAAAGCCACAATGAGGATGAATGGGACAAGTCCCTGTGATGATGTTCGTAACTGGAATGACGATAATGACTTCAGCAAATCACTACGAGAGATTAGTGCATTGTGCTAACAGATTGCTACTATTAACACTTGACCTAGTGGATCCAGTTAAGGGATGACACATTATAACTGAAACTTCCATGGAGGAATGTTCAAATGGAGTTTTTGGTCTAATGGACCATTATTGTGTTAAGAATATGAATGAGATGTTCTGAATGAATTGTTATCTGATAATGAGTTTTATATAAGGGATCTTTATCCCATGATTCTGTGGAGAGCTTACCAATCTAAAGAACCCCAGAATCAGTTAGATCTAAAGTCAGATTTGAATTGTAAATAAAAGGACTTAACAAGAATTTTCGTATTGATAGGATCATGGATCAAGGTCGTCGTGGGGTAGGAATGATAACCCCCAACTCTATGAGGAAGAGCTCTGTTGAAAAAACAGGTAGAGGGAGAGGAGACACACACAGAGGAGCAAACCCTAATGTATATTGCAAACCCTAACTAGTGAGGGAAGCCATCTCCCTTCTCACACAATACATAAAGCCATAACCATAATACACAAGACACACAATGTGTTGTGTCCACACATAGTTAACCCTAGCTAATGTCCACACACTATGACCAGTTGGACACGGTCATTTATGTCTCACACATGCTGCTACCTAACATGCCAACACATAGCACAGCTGGCACACGCTGACATCGAGCTTGAATCTCAATAGCCCCTCTCAAGCTCATGATGTACTGCCATAGATGAAGATGTAGATGAGCTTGGGCTATCAAAGCTCTCAACACTCCCCCTCAAGCTCATCCCACGTACTCCCAACATAGTACGGAAGTACTCAAACTTCTCCCTGCTAAGTGACTTTGTAAAGATGTCAGCCACCTGCGTTCAGTCTTCACATATTGTAAATCCACTGTACCATCCAGCACTTCCTCTCTGACAAAGTGATAATGGACCTCTATGTGTTTGGTCCACACATGAAAAATTGGATTCTTGGCTAACTGTACCATCCAGCGCTTTCTCTCTGACAAAGTGATAAGGGACCTCTATGTGTTTGGTCCGTGTATGAAAAACTGGATTCTTGGCCAACTGTATGCTGCTCATGTTGTCACAATGAATGACAACCTTGCCATCAATAGGCTCACCCAAATCAGCCAAGAGACTCTTTAACCATACTCCTTCACATGTAGCAATGACTGCACCCCTGTATTCAGCCTCTGTACTAGATAAAGCAATAGTAGGTTGCTTTTTGCTACTCCAACTCACCATGGCACTTCCAAGTGTAAAGGCATAACCACTAGTAGACCTCCTATCATACGAGCTACCTGCCCAAACTTGCTTGTGGTGGCAAGTTCACGTGCACATCAGCATCAAGAGAATCAATGACACCCTCATCCTTTGCTTTGTACCAACTAGCAAGTTCATCAAACACCACATCTTGTGAGATACTCACTTGCCTAGTTTGTGGATTGTAACATTTATATGCTTTGCGATCTTGTGCATATCCAACAAACACACACTTTTCTGCCTTAGAATCCACCAACTTCCTCTGTAAGATTCCTCCCAGCCTCTCAAAATGTCCAACATATTCCCCTGTAATCAATTCCCTCTTCAAAAATATAAGAGATCTTGTCTCTGCCTGTTTTGGCATAGAGAGAGAAAATATTATAGAGAGAGAATATTCAGATTTTGAATATTTTTGGATAGAAAAATATCTCATCTTATTAAAATGAATTCCCTGAAACAGAAATTCAGAAAGAATTTTCCAATGTGCAATTGGAATTAATTGAAAATGGGTATAAAGGACCTTAGCCTAAGGGTCTAGATTTTCAAAAATTTTAGATTATGGTCCAATTAAGGTTCCTTTGGGCCAATAAGATCAATCCATGTGTAGGGAGAAGATAAATCCAATTTGTAAAAGAAGATACCCAAAAATGAGTAAATGCTCACATAAGATGAAGAGTTGACAATGTACAAGGTTTATTAGTAAGAAACTATGAGTAATATCAAAAATACGAGATATTTTGGGTATCCAAAAATGAGTAAATGCTCACATAAGATGAAGAGTTGAAAATGTACAAGGTTTATTAGTAAAAAAACTATGAGCAATATTAAAAATATGAGATATTTTGGGTATAATAAATCCATTTTGACACATATGTAAGGAAGGGGAGTCCATTAAAGGAGGTGCATATTTCACATGCTTGAATGCGTTTTAAACTCAAAAATAATGTGATATTTTTATCTCTCCTCTCTCTTGAATCAAACCAAATCAAAATGGAACCAAACCGAATAAAAAAGGAACCAAACTAGGTCCAAATCTAGTCCAAATTCAACCAAACTGAATCTGGTAAATTTTTATAAAAATTACACATAAAATAATTTTATTCAAAGCATGAAAAGAGAACTTCCTACCATATTCTAGGTATTATCATCCTAGATTAATTGAAAGAATTTTATTGTTATCATGGAGAAATTGATTTTTATGTTATGCATAATTGATGATTATTTTATTGTAAAAGTGTTACTTTTATCACATTTGGATTTCATGCATAGAGGTATGCATAAAAGTTGATTATTTTAATATAAAAGTGTTTCTTTTATCATATTTGTATTTCATGCATAGAGGTATGATAAAAGTTGATTATTTTAATATAAAAGTGTTTCTTTTATCATATTTGGATTTCATGCATAGAGGTATGCATAAAAGTTGATTATTTTATTATAAAAGTGTTACTTTTATCATATTTGGATTTCATGCATAGAGGTATGCATAAAAGTTGATTATTTTATTATAAAAGTGTTACTTTTATCATATTTGGATTTCATGCATAGAGGTATGCATAAAAGTTGATTATTTTATTATAAAAGTGTTACTTTTATCATATTTGGATTTCATGCAGAGAGGTATGCATAAAAATTGATTATTTTATTATAAAAGTGTGACTTTTATCATATTTGGATTTCATGCATAGAGGTATGCATAAAAATTGATTATTTTATTATAAAAGTGTGACTTTCATCATATTTGGATTTCATGCATAGAGGTATGCATAAAAGTTGATTATTTTATTATAAAAGTGTGACTTTTATCATATTTGGATTTCATGCATAGAGGTATGCATAAAAATTGATTAATTTATTATAAAAGTGTGACTTTTATCATATTTAGATTTCATGCATAGAGGTATGCATAAAAGTTGATTATTTTATTATAAAGTGTGACTTTTATTATATTTGAATTTCATGCATAAAGGTATGCATAAAAGTTGATTATTTTATGATAAAAGTGTAACTTTTAGTATATTTGGATTTCATGCATATAGAGGTATGCATAAAAGATATTCTTTTTATCCTAAAAGTGTGATTTTCATTATAAATGGATTTTATGCATAACTTAGATGCATAAGAGAAATTCTTTTATTCTAAAAGTGTAATTCCTACCAAATTGAATTTATGCATAAGAAGATGCATAAAAGATTGATTTTTATTTTGAAAGTGTTAGTCTTCTTAAATGGAATTTATGCATAAATAAATGTGTAGAGAAATCTTATATCAAATATAAGAATTCTCTTAAAAAAGATATGAAATGTGATAAGATGTGATAAGAGGTGTATGAGATGTGATAAGATGTGATAAGATGCGTATGGGAAGTGATAGGATGTGATAAGAGGTGTATGAGATGTGAAAAGATGTGATAAGATATGTATGAGATGTGATAGAATGTGTTAAGATGAGTTAGGATGTGTTAAGATGTATATGGGATGTGTTAGGACGAGAATGGATGTAATATGGTTGTATGAATGTGATGTGGATGTATACATGTAGATGTATATGTATGAATGTGAATGTGGATGTGGATGTGGATGTATGGATGTAGATACGGATGTGTATGTATGTATGTGGATGTGTATGTATGAATGAGGAAGTGAAAAATGGATTTATGTATGTATGTGGATGTGGATGTATGAATGAGGATGTGAAAATGGATGTATGTATGTAGATGTGGATGTATGGATGTGAATGTGAATGAAGAGGTGGATGTGGATGTATGGATGTAGATACGGATGTGGATGTATGTATGTGAATGTGGATGTATGAATGAGGATGTGAAAATGGATGTATGCATGTGAATGTGGATGTATGAATGTGAATGTGGATGTGTGGATGTGGAAATGGAAGTATGGATGTATGAATGTGGATGTGGATGTATGCATGTAGATGCGTATGTATGAATGTGAAATTGGATGTATGATGTGGACGTACGAACATGGATATGTATGTAGAATAATGAATATGAAGGTGTATGTGAGATAATGTGTAGTCTATATGAGTGAATGGATGAGAACGAGTACACATTGAATGGAATGTGGAATAAGTAATGTGGTCCGAGAGTGGATAATATGGAAAGACGAGAGTTCGTTTATAGAAACTGTATTTTTTCACTGTTTGTAAATGACTATTTTATGTCAAGAATGCATTTTGACCGTCTTGAGGATTAAGGTCATGAAGACCGAACTGATAAAGTTGCAACTGCTGATGGAGAGTCAATGGAGGACATCTCGCGTAGCAAGGTCGATCGAGGTCTTGACCAGCCTCGGTTTAAATGGTGAGCTTCCGGTACGGTGGATGAGGGACCAAGGACGCGGCCTATGAGTGAAGCGCTAGGTCACCTGCGAAGGATCCTAGAGGGTGCTGACCATACGGTGCTGGGGCTCTGGGTCGCCGAAGATACCCACACGTGCGTCGTGGAAGATATTGGAACAAGGAGTAAGAGTTGTTTTCTGAAACCGGGCATGGATCTGGTTGATTGACCTTGCTGGTCCTCAACGGATGAGTCCATGGCTCTTTTATATGGATCTGTGGGTTGATCTTGCTGATCTTCCACGGAGATTCCATTCTATTATATGAATATATTGCCGGTTACTATGAGCTAGGAACTATGGAAAAGGCCCCTGAGTGAACAGGTGGTGAGCGTTCTAGTTACCAATGATGCCATAAGTACACCGATGAATGAATGACAGGAAATAAGGATTCAACCAGAGACTTTGAGGATTGTCATCAGTGACATAATGGTTTCATTAAAGGATTGTTTGAAAGTTAATTGATGCTGAGAAAAAGGCAATTTCATATTGGGTGTGTAAAAGATGTGACTAGTTTTATGTTTGTATGAACTTCCGGCTATGGGGCCTAGGAACTCTTTTCCCTGGTACCCGGGACAAAACCTAACCAAATTCCTAATTGGATCCCATCACTACAGTGGTTGGGAGGTTGGCTAACCCATGGGACTGGATGGGGTTAGGCTGGATTGATGGATCCGTAAATCGAGATTTAATTTCTATTACTACGATAGATGAAGTAAATCCCGGATAGTAATTGTTCTATGGATAGGAATCAACGGCTGTGCCTCTTGATGGGGAAAAAAGCGTTGATCCCAATGATCCAAGTGCAAGTTTCTTCCTTAATCTGACCAAGTACCATTAGAGGTGCAGTCGGATCAGTTTGATCAGTAATGATCTTGACTACGTTAGAGTAAAGAGTTATCTTGGTGGAATCGCCTGAGCTTTCCGGATAAGGGAAGTTTTTCCGAGTTCGATTTTGAAAAAACCGACGGATTAGTCTCTTGTCCGGATATCCATGGGCGAGGCCCCGAGCGTGAGACCCTGACCCGCGCAAGATGTGTTACTTCCGCTGCTAGCACCCCGAATCCGTTGCGCGGTGGGAACAGGGATCTTACAGTTGGTATCAGAGCATTTTAAAACTAATACGGATAAGCAAATTCTTATCATAAATTGATAATAAAAATTCAGAAAAAGCATTTTTCATAATGTATTTTCATTCCGTAAGCCTCTTTAATGAAGAATTTTTAATCAAAGAATTTTTTTTAGATGGAAGTTCCCTACTTATCTGGTATTCCCGACCTCACCCAGTCTCAAGATATGACTGCGTTCGCCTTCGAACATCTCATCTCTTCCGCTGCCGAGCAAGACTTGCACGCCATTTGAAGGAATTATATTTTCCTAACCTAGTGGAGAGACAACAGCATAAGTGGTTTGTAGGGCTATATATCCACGTCTCTTGCAACTGGCATGCAATGCTGAGGCAGAACCTCTCATTGGCCATGATTTTGATAAAGCTAAAAATGATGCGTGGTGTCATTCTATATCATTCAACGCCTCAAAATTTCAGACTTGCTTGCCGAGTTTATAGACTCTTTAGTCAATTTATCCCTAAGGAGAAAATAATAGCTCCCTTTGCAATTAGAGAAATTATGTAACAGGGCATGACTATGGCCCAGTACCGTCGTCTTATGCGTCTCCCGAGGAGATTTTGAATTTTGGAGCCAAGCCACTCTATGTACTTATTGCAACTTATATATAAATATACAAATGTTTTTTCATGTTATTTAAGTGATTGTTTTACGGACGATCGGATAAAGAAAAATCTGTTAATCAGACATATGTCATAGATCTCCAATAAGATCAACTGAGGAGCCAATTATGTCAAAAATTTATCAAGAAGCACAAAAAGGTTGTAATTGTGTGATATAATTCATATAATTTGTTATTCAAATTGAAATTCGTAAATTAGTAATTAGGACTTCAATTGGAAGTACCGCAATTGTATGGAACCCTGACTTGCTTGAGGCCTAGACATGATGGTATTTACCTTATAGTTTCGAGTATCATGACTATCCGTATATACCAAGGGTATAACTGCAGCTCTTTATCGGCAGTATATACGAGTAAATCTAAGACTTGAAATTATAATCATTAATGCTATCTAGTTGATGAATTCGAATGTGGTTGATATGATTTTTAATTTTGTTTGGGAACTGATGAATTGATTTGGATTCTGATTGAAAAATGATGATCCCTGAAAATGGGTTGAAATGTAATAAGCTGAGCGAAACCACAATGTGGATGATTGGGACGAGTCCCTATAATGATAAATGATGAAAATGATTTCAGCAAATCACTATGAGATTAGTGGATTGTGCTGTCAAATTGCTACTGTTAATACTTGAGACGGTAGATCAAGTTAAGGGATGACAAATTGAGAACTTGCTTAACTAAAATTCCCGTGGAGGAATGTTCAGAAGGAAATTTTTCGGTCTAATGGACCATTATCATGTTAAAGATATGAATGATATGATCTGAATGAATTGTTATTTAATGATGAGTTCTATATAAGGGATATTTATCCCCATATTCTGTTGGGTTGACCAGAATATAAGGAACCCCAGAATAAATTGGATCTTAAGCAAAAGAGTTGTCCTCTACGCGAGATGAGGACATCTTGCACTTTCTAAGTGGGGTAGAATGTAAGATTCCTCCCCCAGCCTTAGAGGTATACAGGAGTAAGAATCTCCTTTTCTGATCTAATAATTATTCCTTCTCTAAATAAAAGAAAGATTCTGTTTAAAAAGGGAAGACACTTTCCCAGAATACATTCTCAGGAGCCCACCTGCTTTAAGGATTCAGAACGATGAGTTCAGAAGTGAGAACCGGTATTTTGGATGCCAAGGTTTTGGTCTCATCAGTTAAAAGACTACCCGACTCCTACCATGAAAAGGGCACAGGGAAGTCTAGAACCCAAATTCAGAGACCAATTCCTTCATACCAATCTAATCAGGGTCCGTCTCGGACAAGATTGCTTAACTCCATTAACTAGGTTCGACCCATTGATTAGGGTCGAGATGACCAGGACTTCAAATTCTTGGCGACTTAGAGCAACAGATGCAGGCAATTCATAAAGATATAAATGCTGCCCAGGATCGACAGAGACTATATACAGATAAGAAGAGGACAATCAGAGAATTCAAAGAAGCAGTTATAGTCTTCATTTGAATACGGACCAAAAGAATTTCTTTATCTCTAGGGGAGTATAAGTAGTTATCCCCCAGATATTGTGGACCAAAGAAAGTAGGTGACTTAGCCTACGAACTTCTTTTATCTCTTCATCTCAAAGTTCTTAATGCCTTCTATAGAAAAATGTGCCAAACCCAAATCATGGAAAGACGGTAAAACTTCAATGGCAAGATACCGTTGGCTTCTAGGTTACGCTAGCTCCTTCCTTTATATAAGTCGTAACTTTTACTTGTCGCTCATAGTAATCTTACTATGAGCGACAAGTATATAAGTCGTAACTTTTACTTGTCACTCATAGTAATCTTCCTTTATATAAGTTGTAACTTTTACTTGTCGCTCATAGTAATCTTACTTCCATTGATCTCCTCTTTCTTAATCTCCTTCATGGCTTGGCAACAAGAATTAGTTTTATCCATGATGATTTCTCACCTTCAAGATGCAAGAGAGTCTGTGAAGAAGGATTTTATAGAACAGTATGAGCGCTCACTTTTTCCTCACTTGGAAACTTCTGTAGCTCAGACCAAATGGTGGACCTATCAAGACATAACTAGGGTAACACCCTGGGGTCAGCAGCACTTTCGTAACAATGTTCGCTTGGCCATGGTTATTGAAACCTTGGGTTTGGGTCCCCGATACTACTGCGTCATGAGATCAAGGCATATTGGGTTTTCTGAGCGGGTCTTCTTACTGGCATGTTTTCTTCCTCATCAGAAGATATGCCTTTACCCCGTTTTTGGCTTGCCTCTCAGAGGTCCTTTTGTTAGATCACCTCATACCACTGAGACAGGTGCGGCAATAACCAGCAGAATTATTTCCATGGATGAGTTACCTTATACGTGCGCAGCTTGTGAGTGCTGCTTTTGTGACCATATGATGGATGGGCTTATGAAAGTGTAAAGAGTTCTTCTATCTTTACTGTATATGTTCCAAGAATGAATAAAGTTGAAATCTTGTTCTTGTCTTAAATCTTGCTCTCTTTGAGACTTTTTTTTGGTGGTTAATCTTAATTAAAATTTTCTCTAAGTCTCATATTCGTGCATCTTGCGAAATTATCCCAAGTTTGTGAGATGAGGACATCTCGCGTTTTTTAAGTGGGAGAGAATGTAAGATTCCTCCCAGCCTCTCAAAATGTCCAGCATATTCCCCTGTAATCAATTCCCTCTTCAGAAATATAAGAGATCTTGTCTCTACCTGGTAGAGAGAGAGAAAATATTCTAGAGAGAGAATATTCAGATTTTGAATATTTTTGGATAGAAAAATATCTCATCTTATTAAAATGAATTCCCCTGAAACAGAAATTCAGAAAGAATTTTCCAATGTGCAATTGGAATTAATTGGAAATGGATATAAAGGACCTTAGCCTAAGGGTCTAGATTTTCAGAAATTTTAGATTATGGTCCAATTAACGTTCCTTTGGGCCAATAAGATCAATCCATGTGTAGGGAGGAGATAAATCCAATTTGTAAAAGAAGATACCCAAAAATGAGTAAATGCTCACATAAGATGAAGAGTTGACTATGTACAAGGTTTATTAGTAAGAAACTATGAGTAATATCAAAAATATGAGATATTTTGGGTATCCAAAAATGAGTAAATGCTCACATAAGATGAATTGTTGAAAATGTACAAGGTTTACTAGTAAAAAACTATGAGCAATATTAAAAATATGAGATATTTTGGGTATAATAATTCCATTTTGACACATATGTAAGGAAGGGGTCCATTAAAGGAGGTGCATATTTCACATGCTTGAATGAGTTTTAAACTCAAAAATAATGTGATATTTTTATCTCTCCTCTCTCTTGAATCAAACCAAATCAAAATGGAACCAAACCGAATCAAAAAGGAACCAAACTAGGCCCAAATCTAGTCCAAATTTAACCAAACTAAATCTGGAAAATTCTAGAAATAATGTGATATTTTTATCTCTCCTCTCTCTTGAATCAAACCAAATCAAAATGGAACCAAACCGAATAAAAAAGGAACCAAACTAGGCCCAAATCTAGTCCAAATTTAACCAAACTGAATCTGGAAAATTCTAGAATTCAATTAGCTTTGGTTAGAGCTTCCCTCTCCTATAAATAGAACATGAGTCCTTTGAAAAAAATAGAAGAATTTTACTATACTAGAGTTATGCTGAAATAATGCTAATTTCTACTATTCTCTAAAATTCTCTCCAAATTGAAGAAATTGGAGCTTCCCTCTTTCTTCAATCCCCATTGGTGGCTCCATCAACATACTTAACCAATTGATTGGTTGGGGGCCTCTACCGTGAACAAAGAATCAAGCAATTTATAAGGTAAATGGTGAATTTTGATCTTTTCTATAATTTCTCAATGCTTCTCTCTTCTCAACCCCTCTCAAGCTTGAGAAGATTAATTGGAATGGTTTTTGAATGCTATTGAAGTTAATTGATGAATGGTAGTGAAGAGTTACATAATTTGATGAATGCTATTGAAGTTAATTGATTAATGATAGTTAAGAATTACATAAATTTTTATTTATGCTTAATTCTAATGGTTTTATGTAAATTCTCTCTCTCACTCAAGAAATGGTCATACTCATGACCCATTCTCAATCCAAATGAAGCTTTTCATAAAGCTTTTCCTTAATCCAAGATTAATCTATGCTTGACGCCAAATTAATGGCTTTTTTTTCTATGCTTTTAGTTTATGTATTTCATGAATATTGATGATTCAATTCATTATTGGGTTAATGATCCAATTAGGGATCATTCTAATCATTTCCTTAATGATAAGCTTTATCCTTCAAAATAAATTGAGATTTATCAGTCATAGTAGCGGAGCTATGGCAAAATTTTTATAAAAATTACACATAAAATAATTCTATTCAAAGCATGAAAAGAAAACTTCCTACCATATTCTAGAAATTATCATCCTAGAATAATTGAAAGAATTTTATTGTAATGATGGAGAAATTAATTTTTATGTTATGCATAATTGATGATTATTTTATTGTAAAAGTGTTACTTTTATCATATTTGGATTTCATGCATAGAGGTATGCATAAAAGTTGATTATTTTAATATAAAAGTGTTTCTTTTATCATATTTGTATTTCATGCATAGAGGTATGCATAAAAGATGATTATTTTAATATAAAAGTGTTTCTTTTATCATATTTGGATTTCATGCATAGAGGTATGCATAAAAGTTGATTATTTTATTATAAAAGTGTTACTTTTATCATATTTGGATTTCATGCATAGAGGTATGCATAAAAGTTGATTATTTTATTATAAAAGTGTGACTTTTATCATATTTGGATTTCATGCATAGAGGTATGCATAAAAATTGATTATTTTATTATAAAAGTGTGACTTTTATCATATTTGGATTTCATGCATAGAGGTATGCATAAAAATTGATTATTTTATTATAAAAGTGTGACTTTTATCATATTTGGATTTCACGTATAGAGGTATGCATAAAAGTTGATTATTTTATTATAAAAGTGTGACTTTTATCATATTTGGATTTCATGCATAGAGGTATGCATAAAAATTGATTAATTTATTATAAAAGTGTGACTTTTATCATATTTAGATTTCATGCATAGAGGTATACATAAAAGTTGATTATTTTATTATAAAGTGTGACTTTTATTATATTTGAATTTCATGCATAAAGGTATACATAAAAGTTGATTATTTTATTATAAAAGTGTAACTTCTATTATATTTGGATTTCATGCATAGAGGTATGCATAAAAGATATTCTTTTTATACTAAAAGTGTGATTTTCATCATAAAGGGATTTTATGCATAACTTAGATGCATAAGAGAAATTCTTTTATTCTAAAAGTGTAATTACCAAATTAAATTTATGCATAAGAAGATGCATAAAAGATTGATTTTTATTTCGAAAGTGTTAGTCTCCTTAAATGGAATTTATGCATAAATAAATGTGTAGAGAAATCTTATATCAAATATAAGAATTCTCTAAAAAAAGATATGAAATGTGATAAGATGTGATAAGAGGTGTATGAGATGTGATAAGATGCATATGGGAAGTGATAGGATGTGATAAGAGGTGTATGAGATGTGAAAAGATGTGATAAGATGTGTATAAGATGTGATAGAATGTGTTAAGATGAGTTAGGATGTTTTAAGATGTATATGGGATATGTTAGGACGAGAATGGATGTAATATGGTTGTATGAATGTGATGTGGATGTATACATGTAGATGTATATGTATTAATGTGAATGTGAATGTGGATGTGGATGTGGATGTATGGATGTAGATACGGATGTGTATGTATGTATGTGGATGTGTATGTATGAATGAGGAAGTGAAAAATGGATGTATGTATGTCTGTGGATGTGGATGTATGAATGAGGATGTGAAAATGGATGTATGTATGTAGATGTGGATGTATGGATGTGAATGTGAATGAAGAGGTGGATGTGGATGTATGGATGTAGATACGGATGTGGATGTATGAATGAGGATGTGAAAATGGATGTATGTATGTGAATGTGGATGTATGAATGAGGATGTGAAAATGGATGTATGCATGTGAATGTGGATGTATGAATGTGAATGTGGATGTGTGGATGTGGAAATGGAAGTATGGATGTATGAATGTGGATGTGGATGTATGCATGTAGATGCGTATGTATGAATGTGAAATTGGATGTATGATGTGGACGTACGAACATGGATATGTATGTAGAATAATGAATATGAAGGTGTATGTGAGATAATGTGTAGTCTATATGAGTGAATGGATGAGAACGAGTACACATTGAATGGAATGTGGAATAAGTAATGTGGTCCGAGAGTGGATAATATGGAAAGACGAGAGTTCGTTATAGAAACTGTATTTTGTGACTATTTGTAAATGACTGTTTTATGTCAAGAATGCTGGGGAAGCATTTTGACCATCTTGAGGATTAAGGTCATGAAGACCGAACTGATAAAGTTGCAACTGCTGACGGGCAGAGAGTCAATGGAGGACGTCTCGCGTAGCAAGGTTGATCGAGGTCTTGACCAGCCTCGGTTCGATTTAAATGGTGAGCTTTCGGTACGGTGGATGAGGGACCAAGGAAGCGGCCTATGAGTGAAGCGCTAGGTCACCTGCGAAGGATCCTAGAGTGTGCTGACCATACGGTGCTCGGGCTCTGGGTCGCCGAAGATACCCACACGTGCATCGTGGATGATATTGGAACAAGGAGTAGGAGTTGTTTTCTGAAACCGGGCATGGATCTGGTTGATTGACCTTGCTGGTCCTCAACGGATGAGTCCATGGCTCTTTTATATGGATCTGTGGGTTGATCTTGCTGATCTTCCACGGAGATTCCATTCTATTATATGAATATATTGCCGGTTACTATGAGCTAGGAACTATGGAAAAGGCCCTTGAACAGGTGTTGAGTATTCTAGTTGCCAATGATGCCATAAGTACACCGATGAATGAATGACGGGAAATAAGGATTCAACCAGAGACTTTGAGGATTGTCATCAGTGATATAATGGTTTCATTAAAGGATTGTTTGAAAGTTAATTGATGCTGAGAAAAAGGCAATTTCATATTGGGTGTGTAAGTGGTGTGACTAGTTTTATGTTTGTATGAACTTCCGGCTAGGGGGCCTAGGAACTCTTTTCCCTGGTACCCGGGACAAAACCTAACCAAATTCCTAATTGGATCCCATCACTACAGTGGTTGGGAGGTTGGCTAACCCATGGGATTGGATGGGGTTAGGCTGGATTGATGGATCCGTAAATCAAGATTTAATTTCTATTACTACGATAGATGAAGTAAATCTCGGATAGTAATTGTTCTATGGATAGGAATCAATGGCTGTGCCTCTTGATGGGGAATAAAGCGTTGATCCCAATGATCCAAGTGCAAGTTTCTTCCTTGATCTGACCAAGTACCATTAGAGGTGTAGTCGGATCAGTTTGATTAGTAATGATCTTGACTACGTTAGAGTAAAGAGTTATCTTGGTGGAATCGCCTTAGCTTTCCGGATAAGGGAAGTTTTTCCGGGTTCGGTTTTGGAAAAACTGACGGATTAGTCTCTTGTCCGGATATCCATGGGCGAGGCCCCGAGTGTGAGACCCTGACCCGTGCAAGATGTGTTACTTTCGCTGCTAGCACCCCGAATCCGTTGCGCGGTGGGAACAGAGATCTTACATTCTCCTTCTCTCGTCAGGTACATGTACATAAGCTATGCAACCAAACACTTTGAGGTGTCCAATATCTGGCCTAAAACTTGTAAGCCGCATCTCTGGCGTACTTCCATGTATGGCTACTGTGGGTGTCTTATTAAGTATATACACTGCAGTGGCACATGCTTCTGCCCAATAATAATCTGGCATGCTCTTTTCATTGAGCATCGCCCTGGCCACTTCACAAATGACTCTATTCTTCCTCTCAGTAACACCATTTTGTTGAGGTGTATTCCTGCAAGTTAACTGCCTTCTTATGCCATGCTTTCTCAAGAAATGCTCAAAAGCATGTGAGGTGTATTCACCACCTCCATCTATCCTCAAACATTTTATCCAAGAGCCATATTGCTTCTCTACAAAAGGTTTGAAATCCATAAACTTTTCCAACACTTCACTTTTCTCTCTGAGAAAGTAAATCCAAGTCATTCTGCTGAAATCATCAATGAATGTCACATAATATAACTGCCTTTAATGGATGGGTTTTGTGCAGGACCCCATACATCGCTATGAACTATCTCAAGTGGCTTGCTACTCATGTTGCCTTCTCTAGGAAATGGCAACCTTGCCTGCTTTCCAAACTGACAGGCATCACAAACATGCATATTCCCATCATACTTGAATCTAGGCAGCCCACTAACAATGCCTTTTGCCTGCATGTTCTTTAACCTTTGTATATTCACATGTCCAATCCTTTTATGCCACATGTCAATGTCCTGTACTACATTTCGGCTTTTAGAGAACATGGCTGATTTCAACTCAGGAATCCCAGCATCCAGCTTAAATAACCTGTCTTCTTTCTTGCCTTTGGCAATGACTCTATATCCATTTTTGAAATCCTCAACGAAGCAACCATGCTCGTTGAAACGAACCTGTAATCCCTGTTCCACCATTTGACCAACTTTTTGTAATAGAAGACACATACAAGACATCTTCCATAGACTTTGTTTCACCATTATGCATAACCAATGGTACACTTCCAACATGTGTGATAGCATGTTGGGTATCATCTCCTGTCTCCACATAGCCTTTCACATCCATAGGCTTCATATGCTCAAACCATTCACCATGACAAGTCATATGGTTTGATGCTCCAGAGTCCATATACCAAGTGTCATCACTTTCAGCATTTGTCATCATAGATCCCACAACATGTTTCATGGCAAACAAGTGATTTGCACTGCCATCATTACTGGTTGATGCATAATTTCCACCATGTTGAGCATAAATTCAAACTATGTTGTGCTCTACCCCCTCTCAAATCATTTTGTCACCAACTAAGTAAGGATGGCCAGACACCTAACACAGTCAGTCACCCCACTGCACACACCGACTTTGTGGCACAAATGATTGAAAAACATAGAACGTGGTATTGATGTCTACAACCTAGCATGAATTCCCCAACTACGTATACAACCTCCAAAGAATTGCGGCATGCTACACATAACATGGACCCACATAATGTCAGTAGACCACAACCATGTCTCATGGGGTGTGGGGACTAACATGAATTTCCCACCCTGCTTCACTTTGTTGAACCAATGCGTCAATGAACCAGCTGTGGCCATCTGCATGATCCACTTCAGGATCTAATGTCATATTTACTCTATATATTGTACCAAAAATGCATTCACAAACAAAGTTAATCAAAGAAAACATAAAGCTACCAAATATTAAAATGATTTAGGGAGGTAGAAAACAACTTCCTTTCTCTTACATTTTACAAAACACTACCAAATGGCTAGGAGAGCTTTATTACAACAAAATGAACATGAGAGTACAAAAAGTAGAAACAGGTACCAAAAAGTACTTTAAAGTAATTAACAAAAGCTTTCAAATACCTAACATGACATTGTGTTTTAAAGTACTAAACATGAGCTTGCTACTACTTTATATATTTTAAAGTAAAATTTTCTACTTAATGAAATTCTAAAAGTAATCAAAAGTTATTGAAAGTGAGTTATTGAAGTACTTTTTCGTTCTTTTAAGTACTTACAATTGGATTTTTCAATAAAGTACCCTTTAGTACTTTATAAAGCATAGCAAAGTTACTTACAAATGTACTTTTTAGTATTTCTAGGAGTATTTTTGAATGTTTTCAAAAGTACTTTTCAATAAAACACTATTGAATTTAGTACTTTCAAATATACTTTTTAGTATTTTTAAAAGTACTTTTTGATAAAGTATGTGCAAAAGTTTTATCAGTACTTTAAAAAGTTATTTTTAGTACTTTGAAAATAACTTTATATGACAGCATATGCAAAAGTTTTATCAGTACTTTAAAAGTTCTATCTAGTAGTATTTTTGAGTACATTCAAAAGTACTTTCAGGAAAGTATTTGTAAAAGTTTTATAAGTACTTTAAAAGTTATATTCAGTAATTTAAAAAATACTTTTTAGTGAAGTACATACAAAAGTTCTTCATTACTTTTAAAAGAGCATTTGAGTACTTTTCGGTACCTTCAAAATTACTTTTCGTGCATTCAAAAGTAACAGAAGCATATAAAAGTGTAGATGTAATCAAAATAACTTATTTATAAGCAATCAGAAGTGCATATTACATGCACAGAGTACTTACAATGATCCCACTAGTTCCTTCTTTTGAATCAAGTCATCATTGACTCTAAACTGACAAAGCCTCCAATTGCAGGCATTGATATCTATTTTCAAGTCTCACACTTTATCTTCGTTTAGTGTGATGAAATGATCATTGTAACTCCTCAACTTGTCGCATAGGTTGCCAATATCAGTTTGCAGTTCCCTCGCAGTAGTAAAAATGCCTTTATTCAGAAGCAGAGCATCCCTCTTCTCAAGGAGCTCTTTTTTAATCTTTGCAAGCTCTTATCTTTTTGTAGAGGTTTTTGTTTCCCTTGCCTCTACCATCTTAATGTGTGCAATGTAGGGTGGTTGTAGCTTTCCTAGGCCTCTTCTCAAGGAGCTCTTTTTTAATCTTTGCAAGCTCTTATCTTTTTGTAGAGGTTTTTGTTTCCCTTGCCTCTACCATCTTAATGTGTGCAATGTAGGGTGGTTGTAGCTTTCCTAGGCCTCTTTTGTAGTCTACTTCTGCTGACATTCCTCTTCTATAGTATACTTTCATTGACATTGCTCTTTGACCTGCTACACTTGTTTAGACATTGCATGGTCCATTTACTTTTCTCCAATTATACAGTTTCCTTCACAACCCACCTTGCCTACAATCTACAAGTCTACAAAGCATTCTCTCCAAGCTTTGCATCTTTTAAATGTAAATCCTTGAGCAAACTTGGAAGTAATCTCATAGTTTGATAAGGGAGATTAATACAAAAGACGGTAGTCCTCTAGAAATTTTGGAAATACATGGCTAAGATAGATCTTGCTCTTCTTCTTCTGGTATCTTGTTTTGAACATTGTCAACCATTCTTCTTTGGGAAGATCTACTTCGGATAAATATTTAGGAAGCTTCCCCTCCTTGCCAAGCCCATACTCGAAATGGAGCTCCTCTGCTATGTGACAAAACCTAGATGGCTTTGGATACTCTTCCATTGTAGCCTTCCCTACAAAACTATAGTGCAATTTCATTAACAATACCTACACCTGCATGTGCATGTGCATGTGCATGAAATTTACTATGTTTCAAGAGGAGTAAATTAACATTTAGAAGGAACGTGTCATCCATTTTAAGGAGGCAGCCTGAGGTAGCTTACATTTTGAAGATGCTTTAGATGAATACTTGACTATCTCGTTGTCATTCAATATGCAGACACTTTTGATGAAGACTTGGCTATATGGTTATCATCTAGTGTAGTCGCTTATGATGATACGTGAGGAGTTTCTTGTATAGCCTTCAAAGTGCACTTTTATGTTGGTGTCTTCATCTTGCCCATTGAAAGAGGGAAAGGGGAAGGGGAACGGAAGATGAGTGTTTTTAGTAGACCCCATGGGTGTGCAAGTGCAGGTGCCAGAGAGGGGGAGGAGATAGGGGTGTGTTAGAATCAAAAGAGAGATAGGAGCTAGTTGTGTGGTAAGGAGGGGAAACTAGTTGTGTGGTAAGGAGGGGAAACTAGTTGTGTCATAGGCTATATGCTCGAATAGTAACATGTATGAGATAATGATAATGTTTATATGTAGTTAAATAATGATAACAATGATGTGTGTGAAAAGAAAACATTTACAAGAGAAATTAAACCCACAAATACCTCTAAGGAAAACTTCAAATAGGTAGAAAAGTTGTACCACCAATCCATGCTTTCACCCTATGACGAGACCTTTGCACTCACATCTTGTACGACTATGATCAAGTGTATTATTGCATGAGTAAGTGCATTATAGTTGGAACGTACATCAGTTTGATATTAAGACTATATTCTTGAATGGTGAATTGCATGAGGAGGCTTATGTATCCCAGCCTCAGGGTTTTGTTGAGAAGGGATAAGAATCTAAAGAATGTGGTAACCTAACCAAAACTTATCGTGGGAAGTTGATGGTCCATCGAGCTTGAGCCATGCTCAAGAGCTCAACTGTCGCATGTGGATAGCTGTTTGTTGTCGTCGTTATCCTCCCTCACTCTCATTGTCACACCAAGGAGGTTCCTAATCCTACGAGTGGTGCAACCACTCTCACGAATATCATGTGGGAAAAATCCAATAGTGGTGAAAGCCTAATCACTCAAGCAAGAGGGAGAGAAGAATCAAGAGAGAAGCATGAGCGATTAGTACTAATCACACCCAAACCCTAACCCTAAGCATACCACACATGCCAGATTAGAGTTGCAAGAGGAGAGGGAGAGAGAACACTCCAATTCTACTGTATAAATGGGAGAATGGGTTACAAATAAGAGAAATTAGATTTTATAGTTCCAAGCCTTTTCCCACTAGGCCACCCGAGAGTAAGTGACCCGAGGCACCCGGAACATAGTTACAAGGCTTTTCTTTATGGTTTAGCCAATTAGCTGAGATCCTCTTGTCTGTCCTTTGAAGCTCAAGACTTGGGAGAATCTTTAGGGAATTTTTCTCATCAAATGATGGGATTTACAATATAGTACGAGGAGTCATTACATTAAGTGTGCGGACATAGTTGCCATAGAAACATGTTAACCACATGTGGCTAACAACAATGAACAATATCAAAGATCCTAATAATACATTGTACAGGTTTCCATTCAATGTTAAAGGAGGAAGATTTAACATCTAGATATATAAAAGATAAACAAGAGCATGTATAAACATCTGACCTTAGGGAAATTTTGAACTCAAGTAACATGCCATCTCATCACCAAATTTGGGGACTTCTTGAATATGAAAAATTTCCCATCATGCTATATATCATTGTCTTATGCATAAATTGATGTGTAAAGAATCTTTGTATTAAAAATAAGAATTCTCTTACATTCTGTAAATAGATGTGATGAGAATGAGAGGTAAATAGATGTGATGAGATGGGATGCGAATCAGAAAGACGGGAATGAATGGATGTGGATGTATGTGAAGAATAGAAGTCAATGTAGGTGAAGAATAGAAGTGAATGTATGTGAAGAATAGAAGTCAATGTAGGTGAAGAATAGAAGTGAATGTATGTGAAGAATAGAAGTGAATGTATGTAAAGACTAGAAGTGGATGTATGTGAAGAATGGAAGTGGATATATGAGAAAGAATGGATGTGGATGTATGTATGTGAAAGGATGGATGAGGAAGTATGTTAAAGAAAGGATGTGGATGTATGTAAAGGATGAATGTGGATGTACGTGAAAGAATGGATGTGGATGTATGTGAAAGATGTATGTGGATGTATGTGAAAGGATAGATGTGGATGTGTATGTGATAAGTATGGATGTGGATATATGTGGATGTATGTGGAAGAATATATGTGAATGTGAATGTGATGGATATGAACGAGGATAGAGGCGATGAGATGGAAGTAAATGAATGATAGAGGGATGTGATGGATATGAACGAGGATAGAGGCGATGAGATGGAAGTAAATTGGATAGATATGAATGATAAAGGATGTGAATGAATGATATGGGATGAGAATGAATGATATGGGATGAGAATGAATGTGTTAGCATGTGAATCAAGATGTGAATGAATGATAAGGGATGTGAATGAATGTGATAACCTGTGAATCAGGATGTGAATGAATGATATAGAATGTGAATGAATGTAATATGATATGTGAAATGGATGTGATGTGAATAGAGGTGATAAGATGTGAGGTGAATAGATGTAATGAGATGTGATGTGAGTTAGATAGATGTGAATGGATGGATGGATGTAATGTGAATAAGGGTGGTGAGATGTGAGGTGAATAGATGTGATGAGATGTGATGTGAATCAGATAGATGTGAAAGGATGAAAGTGGATGTATAAGAAAGAATGGATGTGGATGTATGAATGATCTGGATTGATGTATGAATGATGTGTGGATTGATGTATGAATGATGTGGATTGATGTATGAATGATGTGGACTGATGTATGAATGATGTGGATAGATGTATGAATGATGTGTGGATTGATGTGGATGATGTGGATGGATGTATGGATGATGTGGATTGATGTGTAGATAATGTGGATTGATGTAGATGGATGTATGGATGATGTGGATTGGTGTGGATGGATGTATAGATGATGTGGATTGATGTGGATGGATGTACGGATGATGTGGATTGATGTGTGGATAATGTGGATTGATGTAGATGGATGTTGTGGATTGATGTGGATGATGTGGATGGATGTATGGATGATGTGGATGATGTGGATGGATGTATGGATGATGTGGACTAATGCGTGGATGATGTGATTGGATGTGATTTTGATGTGGGAATGATGTGATGTGATAAGGATCGATGAAGAAAATAAAATTGTGGGAAGAGGAGAAAAGATGGGGACTAATATGAAAGGATGTGGAGTAATGAGAAAAGATGGAAATATAGTTGGAACTGTATTTGTATGTGAAATCTATTTTTAAATGACTGTTTTATGTTAAGAATGCTAGGGAAGCATTTTTGAGCGTCTTGTGAATGAGGTCGTGGAGACCTATCTGTTAAAGTTGCAACTGATGCTGTGAGACGGAGAGTCATTGGAGGACGTCTCGCGTAGCAAGGTCGACCGAGGTCTTGACCAGCCTCGGTTCGATTAAAATGGTGAGCTTCCGGTACAGTGGATGAGGGACCAGGGAAGTGCCTATGAGTGAAGCGCTAGGTCACCTGCGACGCAGGATCCTAGAGGGTGCTGACCATACGGTGCTTGGGCTCTGGGTTGCCAAAGATACCCACAAGTACGTCGAGGAAGATATTGATCAAGGAGTAAGAGTTGTTTTCTAAATTCACTTATGGATCTGGTTGATTGACCTTGCTGGTCCTCAACGGATGAGTCCATGGCTCTTTTATATGGATCTGTTGGTTGATCTTGCTGATCTTCAATGGCAGAGATTCCATTTGGATATTTTTATGTGATTATATTGCCGGGTACTATGAGCTAGGAACTATTGAAAAGGCCCCTGATGAGTAGACAGGTGGTGAGCGTTCTGGTTGCCAATTATGCCATAGGTACACTGATGAAGGAAGGAATTGGAATTTAGGATTCAAGTGGATAATTAGAGGATTATCAGTAACACTATGGTTTCATTAAGAGATTGTTTTAAAGATTGTTGAATCTGTGAAAAAGGCAAGTTCATATTGGGTGTGTAAGTGGTGTGACTAGTTTTATGTTTGCATGAATATCTAGCTAGGGGGCCTGGGAACTCTTTTCCCTGGTACTCGGGACAAAACCTAACCAAATTCCTAATTGGATCCCATCACTATAGTGGTTGGGCGGTTGGCTAACCCATGGGACTGCTGGATGGGGTTAGGCTGAACTGATGGATCCGTAATTCGAGACTCAATTTCTATATAGTACGATAGATGAGGTAAATCCTGGATAAAAATTGTTCTATGGAAAAGAATCAACGGGGCTGTGCCTCTCAATGAGAAAAAAAGCATTGGTCTCTATGATCCAAGTGCAATCTCTTCCCTGATCTGATTATGGGACTTATTACGGGTTCGGTCAGATGGGTTCGGTCAGATCAGTTCTGTTAGTTTAGGCTTTTGATTACGTTAGAGATAAGTTATCCTGGAGGAATCACCCGTGCTTTCCGGGCAAGGGAAGTTTTTTCGGGTTCGGTTTTGGAAGAATCGATGGATTACTCTCTTGTCCAGATATCCGTGAGCGAGGCCCCGAGTGTGGGACCCTGCCCCATGCAAGTAGTGCTACTTCTGCTAGCACCCCTGAATTCGTTGTGCGGTGGGGTCAGGGATCTTACAATGAACACGTGTTGAACTAGCATTTCCTTTATTGTTATTTTGTTCTTGCAAGCCTAAAATATTTAACACTTAGAAGAAATGAGCTCATTTCTTAAAGATGGCTGCTTTTTCTTTTCCTTCGTTTGAAGAAGAACCCAACTATATCATGGTATATTGTGATGGGAATTTACCAATTCTTTTCATCCAATGTATTTGATACACAGATGGATTCAATTCTAAAGAAAGGGAACCTAGAGTAAAACAAAGAGAAAAACAATAATGGTATACGTGAAAATACCCATATGTTTAGTTTGGTGAGAAATCCAAAATATGATAACATGGAAAATCAATGCAATGGTAATTTTTAAATTGTGGGTGTATTTATTATTGTTTATTTTTATATAGAGTGCATTTTATTATGTATGTAGTGAGTTGAAAACAACTTAGTTACTCCACAGATCGGAATCAAAGGGAATATCGCCTCATCTTATTGGTCTAAGACCTTTCTCTCACTAGAACTAAATAACCAAAATGTGACCCCAAAATTTCTTAATGATTATGGAAACCTCTAGTTATGAGGCTAAATATAGGGCAACATTTATAGGTACAGCTAAATGTGTATGGCTCATATGCCTATTCACATATTTATGTGTGGGATGTCAGTACTGCACTCCTATCTTCATTGATAGTTAGACTGCAATTCAAGTTGTAAAGGAATCCACTTCTTCAAGCATATTGAGGTACATTATCATTATGTCAGAGAAAGGCACCATGTCATTACCATTATGTTAAAAAAAAGGCACCATGTTGGAGATATCTACATGGTGTATATGTCTACAAATTATGGTAACGTGGTAGATCTGTTTACAAAAGCAAAGCATTTTGCAAGGATTTAGGGTTACTACCGTTTGGGGATTAATCTACTATTCCCCATACATGTTAACATCATTCACTCAAGGGGGATTTGTTACACGTGTTGTGTAAACCTCTCATGGTTGTTCTAGTGTGAATGGACTCTTGTACACAATAACTTTTTACCTTCTTAGCTGCTAAAGAGTTTTTTCCCCATATGTGACCACGCTCTTGGGTGGTGGTACTACTAAACTGTTTTTTCCCCATATGGACACCCTCTTGGTTGGTGGTACTTAAGTACCCTAGAGCATTGTACTTCTCATGTCTTGCATCTCTTATCCAAAAGAACTGTTCTAGATTCCTTTCTCTCATGTCTTTCTCAAGCTGTGTGTGTGTATATGCGAGCTTAGTCCCCATCAACCCAACAAGGCATAGATTATGATGAGATTTTTGCACCCATGTCTCATATTACCTATTCTATAATTAGCTATATTATTGCATTGGTAGTGCATTATGGTTGGAGCGTACATCACTTCGATAGAGCTTCGATATCAAGAATACCTTCTTGAATGGTGACTTGTATAAGGAGGTTGATGTATCTCAAACTCATGGTTTTGTTGAGAAGGGGTAGGAATATAAAGTATGTAGGTTAAGAAAATATTTATAAAGCCTTAAGTAGGCTTCTAGAGCATGGTATGAGAAGATACAAAAGTACTTGGTTGGAAAAGTATTTGTAACAATCCAACTGAGAGTACTCTCTATGTAAAGAGGAGTAAAGATTGTTTTTTGGCCATTTTTTATATGTTTATGACATGCTAGTAGCTCACAAAACTTAATGAGGATAAGATTTCATCCTTCAAGGTTGAATTACATGTGTCATTTAAGATGACAAATTTAGACTCATTACATTATTATTTGGGTATATAATTTCTGCAACAATGTGATGATAGTATTGTGATGTTGCACACTCAAATTTAAAAAAAAGGCTACTAACATGTTTGGGTCTTGAAGATTGTAAGCCTCTTCCTACACCAATAGAGACATGTGCTAGGCTTAGTCTCTAGGATATATGTGAACCATTTGATGCATCACTTTATTGGGGATGCCTTGTCTATCTATGTAATATGAGACCAGATATTCACACTACAAGGAGAGAAGGGTGAACCAAAACTCGCACTAACATTTTTTGACAGGTTTTTGAAATTGCGATCACGCTGGTAAAATGTTGCCATCACTGGTAGAAATGTTGGTACATGATCATTGATATCCAACGATCTTATTGGTGATTCTACCAGTGAACCTACCTATGCCCATATTAGCGATCTAAAATTATAATTAAAAAACTTAGGGTAGACTTTGCACTAGGTTTAGAGAGAGAGAGAGAGAGAGAGAGATTCCCAAAAATAACAAGTCACAAGTTTTGCATTGTATTCAAAATTGACGGTACATTAAGGCATCCTGATATGCCAAGTTAAAGTGGATCACCACAAGTAAGGAAGGTTGACCACAAGGTTAAGAATGCCATACAAAGTAAATGTAGAGACGTAAAAGCACAAGGGCCAAAACATTGCACAAGAAGGGAAAAAATACAGAGTGGTTGATGTCTTGTTATCTCCATAGATATACAGAGTGGTTGATGTCTTGTTATCTCCATAGCTACACATCCTCATCCCTCATTATCTTTATCATCTTCATTCTTGTCACTCTACATGTCAAGAAAACAACCAAATATCATCGTTCTCATCACTCTACATGTCAAGAAAACAACCAAATATCATCGTTCTCGCTCTACATGTCCAGAAAATAATTAAATATTAAAATAGCTATCATGTGGCAAGAAAAGATATACCAATGATCTGAATTAGAATGTGTTTAAACAAAATAATATATCTATACCTCACCATGCAACATGCATTCATTAAGCTCCACACCATTCTCTCACAAAGTCATTGCCACAAATTGGATTGATTATGATTAAACCCATATGCATACTTACCCTTTGTTGGTAAATGCCAACAACCTCTTTTTACATATCAAGTTAATGAAGATAATTTTTAACTTAATATACTAAAAACATATCAAACTTAAAACATAAAAGTATTCAACTAAAAATTTTACTCACAAAGTATGCTATGAATGTCAACCTTTCTCCTTGCCCAAAGTGGGAAGCACTCCACTTTAGCATCCTTATTCGGCTTTCTTTCGAGTGTTGTTCACTTGGAGATGGTTTCTCATAAACCATATTAAGGGCATGCCTCCACTCTTAATATGGTTTCTCATAAACCATATTAAGGGCATGCCTCCACTCTTTGGCTGAACATCCATCCAGCTTGTGCTTACGTTCTCATGCACACCTACTCACATGGTTTCTCCTATTAGATGGGGAGAGCCTCATTCTATTCTTCCTCCACTTATCAAAGAACTAGAAGGTATGGAAACTCATTTCTTATTACATCTAGCATGTATTGCTAAGTCGTCTCATCCATATTTCTCTAACTCTTAAAACAATAGCGGATCTCTAAATTAACTAAGTTGTGCATCTTTTCCATTACTTTTTTCCCCTTAGTATAAAAAATTCTCCCCCCTTCACTATCTACACACGGTAAGATAAGTGCATGGGCTCATAATGGGAAATGAGCCTCCTTCTTATTCTCTCTTGAGAGGGATCACTTAACTCTGATGGATGATACCTATCAAAGGTAGGCATTGGTGGATTTTGTGTCTGAGCCAATTTATTGTGGAGATCTAGTAGAAGACCCACCAAAACATAAAATTCCACACCACACCCACCGCCACTACTTTGATGAGAAGACCATATCTTGAGAGGGTGGACCCAAATTGTCAAAGTGGAAAGAGGATGATGTGGAAGCTGGACCTTGAGAGGGTGGAGCCAAGGCCATGGAGGGTGGAGTAGCTCAAGAGGATGGAGCCACAAATGGGCTAGGGATAGTAGATAGGTTGTGGTTTGCCTACTCTCAAAATCACACCTTGCATGACTAGTAGGAATACCATAAGTGTTCCATGGAGGGGTGGATCCTAAGCTAGGAGGGATGGAAGGGCCAAGGGTGGCTAGGGTTGATGTTGGACCACAACTAGGAGTATGAGGAGGGAAATGTGCTATAAAAAAAGAACATAGATTAAAATTAACACACATACAAAAGACATCACAATTTTTTAATGGCTATTAAGAGAGGAAGTTGTGCATGAGGGATAAGATTAATCTAGACCAAGTGGGTGAGAATAAACACCAAGTGCTTAAAATAAGAGGTGTATAAATAGGTGGGTGGGTGCATGCCTAGGTGGGTTATGTGAATAGGAAAACAGGTTTAGAATGAGTCCATGGGCAAGCATAAACAAGCCTATCCAAGCCATGGGCAAGCATATACAACCATAGCAAGCCTATGCAAGCCATTGGCAAGCATAAACAAGCCTATAAAAGCCTATGCAAGCATGGGCATAGGCAAGCCTATAGAAGCCAGATACAAGCATGAACAAGCCTATGAAATCATGGCATTAGGAACTCAATGGAGTCTTTTTGGGCCCTTTAATTTGCCATGAGGTTATGGAAACGTTTAACTTTTTGACAAATAGGAGCCCGCCATGTAAGCAAAAACCATGGGTTTGTAAGAGAGGTGTAAGAGTGGTCAAAGGGTGCACTTTTTCCCCCAAAAAGGGAGGGGGGGGGGGGAATTTTACAATTTTCGGACCTTCATAACTTCTACATACAAGCTCCGATTTGAGCGGAGATTACAGATCCGTGATCTACGCATCGAGAGCTTTCCATAGATATGTTACATGATATGGTTTTATCCGCTAGATTTTAAATTCCATTTTTCCCCAAAATTCAAATTTGAATAAAGTAGCCGTTTTGAAGCTTCAAATCAGAAAACGTTTCTTCTTAAGAGAAAAGGTTTGACTCCCTTAAACTGCCAAATAAAAGGGCCCAAGAAGACTCCATTGAGTTCCTAATGGCATGCCATGGGCAAGAATAGCAAGGCTATGCAAGCATGGGCAAGCATAGGCAAGTTTGGAAAAGACATAGGAAAGCATAGGAAAGCCTATGTAAACATGAGAAATCCTATGCCTGCCATGGGGAATTAGATTTAGAAAACATTATAAAAGGTGCAACATATCATGGGCAAGGCATACACAAGCATGGGCAAGCCTATACAAGCCATGGGAAAGGCATACACAAGCATGAGCAAGCCTATGCAAGACATGGGCAAGCATAGGAAAGCTTATGCAAGCCATGTGAAAGTATGTACAAACCAATTTAAGCCATGGTTAGGCCTATGCAAGCCTCGGGGGGTGCATACACAAGCATGGGCAAGCCTATGCAAGCCATGGTCATGCAAGCCATGTGAAAGTATGTACAAGCCAATTTAAGCCATGGTTAGGCCTATGCAAGCCTCGGGGGGTGAACTACCAAAAACCCCTAGGTTTCACGTGTGTTCAAGAGGTATTTAAAAACCCCCTTAACTAAAATTTTTCCTCCAATAAAAAAACCCCTCTTTACGTATGAACTAACGGATTTTTTTCTAAAGTTGAATTAAAAAAACCCCTCCTGTTAATGTAATCTTGTTAAATTTTCTCAATGTATCTAATTAAAAAACCCCTCCTGTTGAACTCAAGTGGTACACTAACATTTTTTGAGGTGAACGCCCCCGAGATGCAAGCATAGGTAATCTTATGGGGGCAAGTCTATGTAAGCATGGGCAAGTGTAGGCAGCCATGGGTAAGACAATTTAAGCCATGGGCAAGCCTATGCATGCATGGACAAACCAATTTAAGCCATCAACACACATATTTCATGTTATGTTGTAAATTTTTTTCCATGTGTGTGTGTGTGTGTGTGTAAGAGAGAGAGAGAGAGAGAGAGAGAGAGAGAGAGGGAACCAAATTTACTAAAGATTTTGTGTGTGTGTGTGTGTGTGTGTGTGTGTGTGTGTGTGTGAGAGAGAGAGAGAGAGAGAGAGAGAGAGAGAGAGAGAGAGGGAACCAAATTTACTAAAGATTTTGTGTGTGTGTGTGTGTGTGTTTGAGAGAGAGAGAGAGAGAGAGAGAGAGAGAGAGAGAGAGAATTGTGTGTGTGTGTGTGTGTGTGAGAGAGAGAGAGAGAGAGAGAGAGAGAGAGAGAAAGAATTGTTTGTATGTGTTAGAGAGAGGTGTGTGAGAGAGAGGAGACAAGAGGGAGAGTAAGGGGGGCACCTGGGAGTGGGAGTGGTAATCTCAACAGGCATCTTTGTTCTCGATGTAGACGATCTGACAGGCATCTCTATTCTCGATATGCAAGTAAAGAAATGAGAAGATTTTGGGGTTTTAGAATTTTGGGTAATGCGAGCCAGTTAATTTATTAATAGAAAATTATCTCGCCTAAGATAATATTTTTGCTTAGCCATGTATCTCACTCGAGGTAATTTTTCTTATTTAATTGCCATGTCCAATAATGATTTAATTAATTTGTCTATCATGCTTGATATATTTTTAATCAATATAAATATAACCCAAGATATGGGTTATTATATTTCTGGTTCACGTGAGAAAGCCACCGTGGCATTTTTTAGTGCTAGGTATCTCGCTCGTGAGATATTAAAGAAGTATCATTAGGAACTCAATGGAGTCTTCTTGGACCCTTTTAATTGGCAGTTTAAGGGAGTCAAACCTTTTCTCTTAAGAAGAAACGTTTTTTAATTTGAAGCTTCAAAACGGCTACTTTATTTGAATTTGAATTTTGGGGGGAAAATAGAATTTAAAATCTAGCGGATAAAACCATATCATGTAACATATCTATGGAAAGCTCTTGATGCGTAGATCACGGATCTGTAATCTCCGCTCAAATCGGAGCTTATATGTAGAAGTTATGGAGGTCCGAAAATTGTAAAATTGCCCCCTCCCCCTTTTGGGGGGAAAAGTGCACCCTTTGACCACTCTTACACCTCTCTTACAAACCCATGGTTTTTGCTTACATGGCGGACTCCTATTTGTCAAAAAGTTAAACGTTTCCATAATCTCATGGCAAATTAAAGGGCCCAAAAAGACTCCATTGAGTTCCTAATGTTATGGCAATTCCCACTTTCAAGAAAGTGTGGTAGCAAGTTAGGATGAAGTCCTAATAAGTGATGTACTTCACAGATATATTATGAGAGTAGTCATTGTAATAGCATTAGGCCTCTTATGAGCCTAACATGCCCGGTCGGCCACAGTTTAAGTGAGTGTGAACACTTATGGCCATATATATAAGTAAATATCTCTCATAATACAAAATACTCTTCCATTGTGCAATTGAGTCTTGCTCTTGCTAATCCTCTTGCTAATCTCTCTCCCTAATGCATGCTAGTGAGTGTGTGTGAGTGAAGTGAGGTGAGAGGAAGGACGAGTACGTGTAGTGCAATACGGCGGTGTGACAACGCACGCAGGAGGCGTGGTGGAATTGCTTCTCAAGGAGTTTTAGAGCTTGGAGACCTTAAGGGTTATGAGCTCGGCCACTGGAAAGATCCTCATGATAGTTTGCGGTTCACCAGGTAATCTCTTGTTGGATGTGTTTCAAGGGGAGTTAGGGTGAGCCATAACATTTTTGGCACCGTTGTCGGGGAGCCATCCCTTCACTTTTTCAATTGTTTTTTCTCTAATCTACGCATTACCCATTGCCCATTATCTTGATTAATGGTTTTCCATGAAAAAGATGTGGATTTGATGGTGGTTTGGTGTAGAATATCTCTCTTTTTTGTTTTTGTAAAGAATGTTTTTTGCTTAATTTTTAGCTTAATTTGTTATTTTTGTTATGTTAATGTGGTTTTTAGTGTTCTTAGGGCTTGCACATAGTTTGGATTAGGCTTAGTTTGCATCCATTGTATCAAACAATGCAATAGAATGTAATTTTTAGTGAATGTTAGCTCTCTTTAGTGTTAAACATAGAACTAAAATCATTAATTTTAGCTTAATTGCGTGTTTTTTGTTGAATTTTTTTTTTGCATTAGAGTGTTGTTAAGAGTAGCTTAATCCTTCAAAAAAATTTATAAAACTATCAAAAAACCCTTGAATTCAACTAATTTCTCTTAATTGACTGGTTTTTATCATTAAGGGTGATTAATCTTATTCAGGAGATTTAAAAATTAGAAAATGTATTAATTGGGGTCTAAATTAATCATGTGAGTAGTTGAAATTAGTATTTTTGAGTGTTATGAGAGCATCTAGCTGCATCAAAGCACCTAATTACATCAATTCTTCATCAATTAGAGGAATTTTACTTTCTTTGCTAAATTTTACCTTAAAAGAGGAGACCAAAATTAAGACTCTAATTAATCTCCTATTTTAGATTAATTTATACATTTGGTGATACACATAGATTAGCATTTCCTTGCTCTATCCAATGATGTGCTCAATTGTGTGAATTAAGTAGGGATTAGTGGTTAATTAGAGTCCTTGATTAGTGTAAAAGAGGGAAAGATTAGTGAAAGGATTAATCTTTCATTAATTCTTAAATCACTTTTTTATATAACTCATTAAGGTTGAATGAGCATTCAATGAGTAGATGCTCATGAGTTGTCAAATTGTTCATTTTGGGGGTCATTTATGAAGGGTGTAAGGGGTGTCATAAAAAGGTTGACTTTTTTGATTCCCACTTACCTTTTAGGGAAAATGCCAATATCTCCTTAATTTTAAATTAAAAAAATATCCCCCCCAAGCAAGGAAATTCGTATTTCCCACTAGACTTTAAAAAAAAACTTTAAAAAAACGGTTCACGCCATGAACCATTTCTGCACTTTCACGGCCTAAGGTTTCATGCCCTAGGAGTCCACGCAAAAAAAGGGTTTATGCATTAACCATTTTTTGCACTTTCATGCCTTAAGGTTTCACGACGTGAAACAAGGTTTAGGCACACACACACACACACACACACAAAAATCGAATTTAATTTTTCCATTAACTCTAGTTCACGGCGTGAAACAAGGTTCACGCACACAAAAAAATATCAGATTTACATTTTTTGTGAAGTCCGTTTCACGGCATGAAACACTAGGCCTCTCACGACGTGAAACAAAATTTTCTTTTTATAATATTCGTGAAGTCCGCTTCACACCGTGAATTGCACCTTGCTAGTTCACGACTTGAAAGGGGGTCCGTCGTGGCCGCCCAAAAAAAAATCTGAAAAACACTCCTGTTTGGAGGCTCGTATCTCTTAAACCACCATGAATCCGATGAAGGCGCTCTAGGGCTCATCGGAAAGCTGACATCGAGCACTTCAACTTTGGTCTTGGCCGCCCGAAGTCAAAATTGATCGTTTTGGCCTTCAACCAGCAGCCTCAAAATTCAACCCGAAAATCGAGACAAAAACAGCCCAAAAAGCATGAAAAATTACAAAAAATACAAAAATAATTTCGAACCATATTCGGGCTACTTTTTGAGGGTCTAAATGATAAAATCACGAATGACTTAGGGAGACAAAGTTATAGTACTCCAAAAATACTACAACTCTCTCATACAAAGTTTTTCAAATTTCCTTTTGGAACACTCTCAAAAACATGCTGCGAAACAAATAAAAAATTCCCAAAATTTCTTTTCGTCTTGAGACAATGATGGAAAATAGGTTTTAGGACCTCCTATTCCATCCGGGAAGTTACTAGCATGCACTTTTTCTGTAAAAATATCTTTGTCATTCATGTGTATAGCGCCTAAGCTAATTAGGGCAAACGGACACTCATTTGACCCAACAAAGAGAACGCCAAGCCTCTTGAGGCTGTATAATGGGCTCTGAGAAAATATAAAAAGCATAATACAGGCATGACAAACACCTTTCCAACCAAGGAATTATTTATGATGGAAATGTTAACACTTAAAAATCCCTCAGCTTTCGTAGTTGTCAAGTGCACATTGCTACTTATGCATTGGTGGTTTCAAGATGCAATTGGGTTATGACTTGACCACGTATTTATTAATGCAATGCTCGTTGCATGCATTTAGCCGTAGAGAGTTCCACCCTGAGTCGTGATGGCTCAATGTTCAGTTCCTCTTCGTCCAAAAGAGTTATTGAGGCCATGTTCACGTGCAACATCCTCTTCTGGAGTAATTGTTTGGCTTTGTCCACCATTGTCTTAGCCTCTTCTTGAGCTTGCTAGAATTTTTCCTTTGCGAGCTGCTTTTGTTGTTTTAAGAGATGTTCTTGCAAGAGCATCTCTTGGGTCAGTGGTCCAAAATATTTTTTGAGTTTTCTCCCATTGACGTAACCCTCCATCTATATGCCATCAATTGTCTCAATTCTAACCAACCTCTGAGGTGTGATCTCAGACACTTGGAAGGGTCCTAGGCCTCTGTACTTGAGTTTCTTTTTCCTGGTGCTTCCTACACCATACATGAGGACAAGGTCCCCCATTTCTAGTTCTTTTTGTTTCAAGTTTTTGTTGAACCAATGCTTTCTGCATAGTTTCTTGACCATGAATCCATGCGATGCAATTAGTATGGTCTCATTAAGCTTCTCTAAATTGATTAATCTTTCAGCTAACCTTATATGATGTTCAGTATGCCCATAAGGCTACTGTCAGCTTATGCTCCTAGTCCATTCAGCTCACTTCCAAAGTTTTTGTCAAGATAGTACATAAAAAAAAATTTATACTCTGTGCTTTACCATTATCTTGTGGATAATAAAGTGATGATTTTTGATGGACTACGAAGAATCCATCAAATAAATGATCAATCACCTCATTAATGAAATGTGAACTACGATCACTAACTAATTCTAATGGGTAGTCAAATCTCGAGATAATTTTCTCATATAAGAATTTTGTTGTTGTTCGTGCATCAGCTCGTTTCGAGGCTCTAGCTTCTGCCCATTTGGTGAAGTAGTCTGTGGCCACCAATGATTACATATCGGGCTTGCGATGGATGTGTCGCTCGACTCATGGGTCCAAAAAATCAATCCCCCATTTCTCGAAAGGTTGTCTTATAATAACAAGGGTGAGCGATATCATGTCCCTTTGATGTGGAATAGAAAATTATTGACATTCTTCGCACCTTTTGACAAACTCTATGGCATCCCCAAACATCGTCCTACTTGAAGTACCTTGCAAGCCATAATCTCTAAAGCAAAATGCCCTCTGTCTATCCCGAAATGAGTTTCATCCAATATCGTGTGGGTGTGACGAACTCATCTTCTCTCACACATCTTCTTAGGATGTTGTCCTTACCTAGCTTATATACTTCTCCTACAATTAATTAATAAAGTGCAGCAAGCTTGATAAGCCGTCGCATTTTATCTTTGTTCAGGGGTGTTTCTTGAAAACCATAAGCTAGATAATTTGATATCTCCTCGCTCCATTCGGGCACCATGTCGAGTTTGAACAAACAAGCATCAGGGAGGTCATCATCAACACCTTGCTGTTGGTTCCCCATTTGGAATTCTTGACATATGATTGGCCAACACATGCTGTATCCCTTTCCTTACCGTAACTGTAAAGTTGAATTCCAATAGTAATAGCAACTAGCATGTGATTCTTCCCATCATGGTGCAAGGCTTGTTCACCAAGTATAATAAGGCCTGATGGTCCACGAAGAATACCAATTTGTTGGCTAATAGGTAATGTCGATACTTCTTGATAATGTAACCATGGCCAACCCTTCTCGCTCTGTGGTGGTGTAATTCACCTCTGTATCGTTCAATTGATGACTAGTAAAGTAGACTGGATAGTCCAATTTGAACTCATCGGGCTATGCTAGTACGCATCCAATAGAAAAGTTTGATGCATCCATATGCACATGAAATATGAGGTCCCAATTGGGGGGTCTTAGAATTGGTGCGCTAGCCAATGCCTGCTTCAATCAATCATATGAGGTCCCAATTGGGGGGTCTTAGAAATATGAGGTCCCAATTGGGGGGTCTTAGAATTGGTGCGCTAGCCAATGCCTGCTTCAATCAATCATATGCTTTTTGGCATTCCTAAGTCCATTCAAAGACAATGAGTAGCTTGTACAATAGCCTAGTGATTTCAGCATAGAAGATTATGAAGCGGAGGTAAATACCCATCGTGGGCCCATAAATCTTTGCACACCTTTGTAATTAGTGGGTGGTGGCAGCTCCAAGATCAACTTGACCTTGCTGTCATCTGTGGATATACCATTCTTTGAGACAATGTTTCCCAATACCACACCATGTTTGACCCAAAATTGGCACTTTAAAGGGTTTAGGGATATATGATATAATCGACATCGCTCAAGCACCTTCCTTAAGCAAGCCAGATGGTTTTCTCATCGAGAGGGTGCACACAGATCATCAAATGAATACCTCCAGCCACTTCTACAAGTAATCTTTGAAGGCTATGCACATCAATCGTGGAATGTTACTGGGGCATTGGTGAGACCGAAAGGCATGACTTTGTAAGAAAACGTCCCCCACATTGTATTGAAAGCTATCTTATGCTGGTCTTCTGGTGCTATAGACACCTGATTGTAGCCTAAAAATCCGTCCAATAATCTATAAGCTTCTTTGTCAGCCACTCTCTCCAAAACATGTTCCGTATAGGGCAATGGATAATGGTCTTTCCTAATAGCTTGACCTTTTTAAGATTGACACATACCCTAAGTTTCCCATTATTTTTTGGCACTATTACGATTGGTGACAACCAATCCGTATGTTATATGTTGAGAGATATAATCGCGGTGTTGTGTGTATATGGGAAAGCACCCTAGAGGTGCAAGATATTGTGTGTATGTGGGAAAGCACTCTAGAAGTGCAAGATATTGTGGTGAGATGGAATGCCACATGTAATATTGTATGGTGTGTGAGTGTTGACCAAAAGAAGTGGAAAAGGAGTTGCCACATGGATGATGACATGTAAAGTGGGATAAGGCTAGAGAGCCTATATCATTGTATGGTTCATTGTGATATGCAAGTGAATACAAGGGAATAGTGTTGAGTATGCAATCTCTCTCTCTCTCTAGTCATGGAGTTTTTAGTGTGGTTTAATCCACCTTAATCTTATGCTTAATCTATGTCCTTCACCATGACCAATCCCATTTCTAGAATCTTAACATGGTATCAGAGCCAAATGGGCTCTTGGTCATGGGTGATTATTATGTATATTAGTTTGTGTGTTTGTTTGATTAAGCATTATATTTTCAGTTTATTATGAAAAAAAATTATGCACACTCATATTATGATTTGGATTTGCATTTGTGATGAGGATTTGAGAGGAGATTTGTATTTGTGAGGATTTGAGAGGAGATTTGCAACAAGAAGGTTGCATAGAAGCTGCCCAAGAGAGTTGCAAAGGGAGTTTTGCAACAAGGAAAGCCTGCTCATCATCAAAGAAGCCGTCTACAAAGCTGAAAATACAGATTTCAGCATCATGAAGGCTATGGAGTCTTCATAAACAACAAAGAAGCTGCCAAGGAGACAATGGTCTCATGAAAGGTTGGTCTTGTGAAGTTTTGCCTCAGATTTTGGTTGATTTTGAGCATGGAAAAATGCTCAATGTATAAGGGTTGCTTGATGGGATGAAAGAATCCCAAGGTTCTTTGCTTCCAAGCAAAGAGTGGAGGAGGTGCATGCTTGTCAAGTGATGGCAAGCTATGATGGGCTGATTTGTAGCTCATAATGGAGCATGCTTGAAGGGCATTGCTCATGGAATTTGCTCATGAAAGATGAGCTGGTTGTGGATGCTATTGAAGCATTCATGTTTTGGTTATGCACCTATGGTTTCATTTGAGAGACCATGTAAAGAAGCACCCTTGAATGGATGCATGCATTGAAGGAAAAGCATGCTGATTTGGAGGCCATGAAAGCCATGCCAATGGTAATGGAACACCTCAACTTGGAGGTCTTGGAGAGGCAAAGTAGCAATGGGAGAGCATGCGTGTTTGAAGCTCATTATGAAGCTCATAGTAGCCAATGTGGTGGCTACAAGAACGTCATGGGGAAGGTTTTGTGAAGACAAAAGAGAAGCTATAAAGGAACTTCTACATATGAAGAAAGAAGTAGCACATGTGGAGCATGTGCCATGGATGCTTGGTACAAGATTCAGCTCACACCTATAGCAATGGTAGAGTAGAAAGCACAACAAGGGCTTCTGATTAGAGAAGCATCACAATAGAGGCAGCAAGAGAAATGAAGGCAAAAGGCAGAAAAAGGCATGGCCAGTAGCAAGCTCATCACATAGAATAAGCTACCCAGGATACCCAGGATGCAGTGCAGGATTTGCTCCCAAAGCATGGAGAGAGAAATCATGGAAGCCTTGCTCACCCCCAAGCAGAAACATAGCATAACAACAGTAGGTGCTCAAGAAGTAAACCAAGAAGAAAAGCCGCAAAACAGAGGCACTCCCGCAGTGAACAGCACTGCAGCTGCGTACGTGAGAGTTTGGCCAGTTTTGCAAGAACCTGAACTGGTGGTGCCAAATGCCATGGCCGCCACCTTCAGCACAAGCAGAGGAACCAGAAAAAGCAAAGAGTAGAGCGCACAAGAGAAGATAAGAGTCCGTGCGAATTCCAAGCTGTGGCTATGGCGGCGGATATCTGCAGCATAAAGTCGACCAGAAGAACAGTCGAGGCGAAGAAGGAAGAAGACCCTGTGTGTCAACAGGGAATCTGAGAACTGCACACGACAGAAAAGCACAGCGAACAGCAAGAGGAGTAACGGCTGCTGTGCAGAAGCAGGTGTCAGCATTCAACGCGGCGCATTCAACGAATTCAACACGTTCAGAGATAAGGAGATTTGTGAATCTTTTTTTTCTTATTTTAACCCTTTATAAAATAAAAGGGTGCATTCACACCACCAAGATGTATGTCTTGTTCACATATACAAAGAATGTGGCATGTAGTTGTTGTTCACACACACTTGGGTCCGCTGCCCGGCTTTGGCCAAAAAGGCTTTGTAATTTGGTATTTTTCACCCAAAAATGATGATGGACAAATAGTCACCACGAGCTTGCGTGCTCAAAACAGAATTTAATGTAATCATCCATGGTATGAGGGTCGTCATGCCCGAGCTCACCTAGAAGCTCAAAATAGTTGTTGTGATGTGTGCAAAAGCGATGCACGTGTGAGGTGCATGCGCATGGGTTGGATCCTACCCGAACTTCCATGTTCAAATCGGACTCAGTGGTTCCGCTGTGAGCGATGAGTCGGCTCAAAATGGACTAGGTGTCTAAATGGTAGACACGAGCACACATGTTTGGATGATGGACACTCCAATGTATCATTGAGGGGGAGTGTTGAGAGGTAGCGGTTGCGGTTGTGCAATGCTACATCGTATGGATGATGAATGATGGGTGAGTTGTGGAACACCTCGATTAAGAGGGGGTGTTGAGAGATATAATCGCGGTGTTGTGTGTATATGGGAAAGCACCCTAGAGGTGCAAGATATTGTGTGTATGTGGGAAAGCACTCTAGAAGTGCAAGATATTGTGGTGAGATGGAATGCCACATGTAATATTGTATGGTGTGTGAGTGTTGACCAAAAGAAGTGGAAAAGGAGTTGCCACATGGATGATGACATGTAAAGTGGGATAAGGCTAGAGAGCCTATATCATTGTATGGTTCATTGTGATATGCAAGTGAATACAAGGGAATAGTGTTGAGTGTGCAATCTCTCTCTCTCTCTAGTCATGGAGTTTTTAGTGTGGTTTAATCCACCTTAATCTTATGCTTAATCTATGTCCTTCACCATGACCAATCCCATTTCTAGAATCTTAACATTATATCTCATAGATGAAATCTGTAGCAATGAGTTTATCTATTTCGTCCTTTACAATTGTCTCATACTTAGGATTCGTCTGGTATGGTTTCTACCTAGTTGGCCTTGATCCTTCCATGATTGGGATCATATGTTGCACCACCTCAGGAGGTACACCCTTCATCTCCTTGTAGTTCCAGGCAAAACAATCCTTAAATTTCTTGAGGGTAACGACCTCATTTTCTTCAGCCAAAGTCAAGTCCTTAGTAATATAAATAGGTTTGGCTTCCTTCCTTGGTCCCATAATATCAACTTCCTTGACTTTAGTAAGGCCATTGTATGATGTGGAAAGCCCATCTTCCTTAACCCTTTTTTCCATCAGTCGAATCACTTTCTGTTTGTCACAACAATGTAGGCTTTGAAGTGGTTTGGTACTGAAAGCAAGTCTGGTTTATCCTCATTCTCATTTTTTGTTTTAGACATGACTTTCCTGGCCTCTCACTCGTCTTCTACCAAAGCTTTGTTCTGTTTTCGACACCCAACTTTCGTAAGCTTAGGTGTTTCTGGCTCTTGAAGGATGACTTTCTCCTTATGTTTCCCTTCAAGTGATATCTTACTCAATTCCTCACCCTAATCCTTAGAAAATGCATCATGTACCTTAGTGTCTTTGAGGTATCTCAGCCATTGGGCATCCGTGGGTTTTCTTCGTAATAAGGCATTTTGTCGAGCAATATATCATTTCTGCTTTTGCCATCTTCTGAGGCATTGAGCACTGGTAGGGCCTTGTCATCTAGTCCCTTCTATTCTAGAGGCCTCCTCTTCTAGTTCTTCATCAATGGTTTGCCAATTAACTGTACAAACAGAGGTAGTGGTGGGAACAATTTCAGATTTCACATATTGGGTCCCTCTGGGTTGCATCACATCTATGGTAGCTAGCACATGCATCCAATTTTCACTGAAATCCAGAGGAGGAAGTGATGCATACATTTTCGTTTCCTCTTCCTCTTTGGAATTTTCCACCGGGGGAATTTTCCACCGTGGGCTAGTATATTTGTACGAATGTGATCTGCTCAGTTGTGACTGAATCATTACTGAATAGTTGCCCTCCCATGGGGTGTGCTCTCCACGTTCTTAGATCTATCTTTAAAATTTGTGAATCCTTATGCACATACACATGATCTAATGCCCAATCCTGCACCAATTTGGATTCCCTCATGAAGGGTCTTCCCAATATTATGTCATATGAGTCTGGTTAGTGCAAGAAGTCCATTACTACAAATGTATGATGGTAGCAAAACGTAAAGAGTTTGAGTTTCACATTCTCCAAAAGCCCAATGGGTCTTGAAGATGTTCCGTTTGACATTTTAACGATTAGATTTGCTCTTTTTAGATCGGGTTTTCCACAATTTTTTGAACACTGTTTTGTGATGATGCTAATCCCTGCCCCACCATCATCCAGGATAGTTAGTGCTGCTTGGTACATGTTATGATGAATCGATATTGTAGCATTAGTGTCATCACTTTTGTAATAACGTCCCAATTGATTAACTAGTATCTTACGACTCTGGTTGTTCTTTCCCTTATGTGTTTTAGGGCTCTTTTTGCCAGAGGTGACAGAACATCCTGTGTAGTGTAGCCGCCTTCTACCCATTCCTTTATGTCCGCCCATAGTGTTGGTGAGCTGCGTAGCAATTGTCCCAGAACGACATTTTCACAGACGTGGCCAGTACAGCGCAAGACTTCCTATGTCTCTAGGTTCTCTCTGGAAATTGAGGGTTCCTTCCATGTGTGTGACTCATATCCATCCCCATGGAAGAAATGGATGGACTTATCTTGTGTATCTTTGTTTCTTGACATTGTATTCCCTTGATATCCCTCTTCCGTCTCTTCTGGAATTGGAGTAGGTACGTCCAATTCTCTTTCCCTTATTGTCTCGTTTCTTGGATACATTGTATCCCTGACCCAGTTAGCCCTTAGCTTGGCTTCATGAAGTTGTTAACATTCTTTCACTAAGGCCCTAGCATCTTTGAGCTTCCTTATCTCCTCTTCGGCAATTGGGTACTCTCCGACTCCTTTAGGGGTTAATGGTCTTTCCCCTTTCCCCTCTAGGTCGTCAGGCTCCTTTTGATTGACCGCTTGATCCCCTTCTTCTCTTGATTGGGTGGATCCGATGTCGATCAAATCTTCTTCGAATCCATCTTGGAAGTGGTTGCATCTACTCGGTTCTTCCCCTTGTCCCCCAATTGGGTCTGGGCTCATGTTAGGACATTGAGTGGCGTGATATTTCCAGGATGCACACTAATGGTCTGTATGGTGGCCTGGTTAGAAGTGGAGGTCAAACCACTTGCGCGGTATGGAAAATCCTTGATCAAATGATCAATGCCACATTTAGTACAAGTAAGTAGTGGCATGTCATTGGGTGGAGCAGTTAATTGTTGGGGTTGGTGCGTATGAACCACATTCTTGTTTGGACACTCAATGATTCGATGCGGCCCACCGTATCCAAAACATTATAGCGGTCATGTCCTCATGTTTGAGTTTATGTCCTTTCCCTTCCACTATACCATGGTTTGAAACACAGGTACTGGCATGTTATTCTGTAGGACATAGAATTATCATGCGATCTCTACAACTTCCTCATAGTACTCTCCACTAAGTTCTACTTCACGCATCGTATCAATATCTTCTCATGGCTCTTCAATCAATACTTGGTTGATTTTATCTTGTGGTGGTAGAACAGGTGGTGGTAGAGGTGAAGGGTCCTGCACCCGAAACATCCCCCTCCTAGGTAAATAGGAACAGTTGGGTTGTCCTACAAACTGCAATGATTTGCATAGGTGGTGCTGGTAAGGCCAATGGAGCTCTAGGTGCTGGCAGCTGTGTAACTATTTGGAACCTTGGATATCTGCACATGGAAGTGTCATGATTCCCTAGTTTGACACAGTGTGCATAATAGAGTAGTGGACTTGCCCTTAACTGTGGACATTCAGTGGTAGTGTGATTCAATCTACACATAGAGCACCACACCAATTCCCTACGGGGGTAAAGATGGGTATGCCCATGACCAGATGTTTCTATTCCCTCCTTTACCTTCAATTTCTCTAGTATTGCATTACGGAGCTTGCCCACAGTCATGTTTCCATCTTGCTTGCTCTGAGTTCCAATCTCTTGGTGACTCGAAACACGTGAAGTTATTTTTGTCAAAGATATTCTGACATCTTCCGATTGTGGCAATTCCAGCATATTATCTTCATATTTAATTGCTAGTTTGCAACATGCATCTAGAGTAGCTGATCGGGCTAATACCAGATAATCATGCATCTTGTGGTCTCTAACTCCTCTCTGGAAGCAAGGCAATAATTGATCATCAGTTAGCATTTGCCATAGTTTGCACCTTGAATTTAAGTGCTTTAGCCAAGACACATAGTCTCTTATCAACTCCAGTTTGATATTGTGCAATTGTGCCATAGGACTCCATCTGTCACCACTTCTGGCAAAGCTGGGCACAAACACATTCTTGAGTCATGTGAAGTCAACCTTATCCACAGGTTTAAGGGTTCAAGAACCACTGATGCGCTTTCCCTTCTAGGGTCAGTGAGAAAGCATGAATCATTGTTACATCACTGAGACTGGCCTGCAGGTTTCGCATGTGGATTCAAAAATATCTACATGTTTAATAGGATCCCCATCCCTAGAGAATTTTTGAATGAGCTTGGAAATGATAGGTGGCTTCATCTGGGAGGGTCGGGATTCTAGAGTAGTGCCTAGTTCCCTGACCATTCCTCGGCCCAGTTCTGCGGCCATACTCAACAGATGCATCCTTGTGGCTGCATTAAGATCGAGGGTTGGATCTACCCTTGGTCTTTGAGAGGAATTTCTCCCCCCCTACTTAGACCTCGTCCTCTTCCTATGTCGGCTATTCTAGGCATCTCCGATCTATGGGATGGTCTTGCCACTTCACTTTGGAATGGCTCCTCATTAGTCGCCTCTGTACACCTTTGAAGAATTAAGAGTTCCATGTCCTATAGAAACGTAGGATGATTGATCATCTTCTCTATGTACTTTTTGGTGTACAGGCGGTCTTCCACTTTGCGTATCGATCTTGCTAGGTTATCCTCTTCTTCTAGGGTTACAAACCCTTCCTCCACTCTGGGCTCTTCATTTATGGGTTCTAAGTTTGGAATTGCTCCCACTTCTTCCCATGACTATTTCCGGCTCTTTACCCCGTGATTGGAGTAAGTTTACACTTTCCATCTCGGCAACTAGAACGCTCACCACCTATTCACTCATCAGGGGCCTTTTCAATAGTTCCTAGCTCATAGTACCCAACAATATTTTCACATATAAAAATCAAGATGGAATCCTCGTTGAAGATCAGCAAGATCAATCAACAGATCCATATAAGAGAGCCATGGACTCATCCGTTGAGGACCAGCAAGGCCAATTAACCAGATGCATGCCCGGTTTCAGAAAACAACTCTTACTCCTTGTTCGAATATCTTCCACGACGCACGTGTGGGTATCTTCGGCGACCCAGAGCCCGAGCACCGTATGGTCAGCACCCTCTAGGATCCTTCGCAGGTCACCTAGCGCTTCACTCATAGGCCGCTTCCTTGGTCCCTCATCCACCGTACCGGAAGCTCACCATTTAAATTAAACCGAGGCTGGTCAAGACCTCGGACGACCTTGCTACCCGAGACATCCTCCATTGACTCTCCATCAGCAGTTGCAACTTTATCAGTTAGGTCTCCACGACCTTAATCACAAGATGGTCAAGAATGCTTCCCCAGCATTCTTGACATAAAACAGTCATTTACAAACAGGTCACAAATACAATTTCTATATTGAACTCTCATCTTTCCACATTATTCCACATTAATCCATATTATTTAATCCAATTCCAATTCATATGTGTATCCATTCTTGACCAGATACATCATCTTCTATCCCATTACATAGGATTCATCCACTTCACATAACATCCATTCCTATCTTTCTTAATTTACATTACGTCTCCTCACATCCATTTCTCATTATATCTCATTCGTTTAGGTCTTATATTATTCATTCACATTCTGATTCACATGACATCTCATCTCATCCATTCGCTCATATCGACTTCATATCCATTCACATTCATATTTGCATTCATTATTCCCCACACACATCCACATTCGTACATCCACATTCACATCTACATTTATACATCCATTTTCACATCCACATTCATACATCCACATCCAAATCCACATTCATACATCCACATCCACATCTACATTCATACATCCACATTCACATTCACATCCATACATCCATATCCACATTCCACATCCTCATTCACATTCACATACATCCACATTTCATATCTACATCCACATCCACATTCCATATCTACATCCATATCCCATTCACACATCCACATTCACATTCCATATCTACATCCATATCCACATTCACACTTCCACATTCACATTTACATACATCCACCTCCACATTCGATTCACATCCAGACATCCATATCCACATTCCACATCCTTATTCACATTTACATACATCCACATCCACATTCCATATCTACATCCATATCCCCATTCACACATCCACATTCACATTCAATATCTACATCCATATCCACATTCACACTTCCACATTCACATTTACATACATCCACCTCCACATTCCATTCACATCCAGACATCCATATCAACATTCCACATCCTTATTCACATTTACATACATCCACATCCACATTCCATATCTACATCCATATCCACATTCACACATCCACATTCACATTCACATACATCCACATTCACATTCACATTCACATTCTCATCCATACATCCATATCCACATTCCACATCTACATCATTTCTTTCACATACATATAACTACATCTATTCTTTTACATACATACATCTCCATCTATTCCTGGTTCATTTTCATCTAATTGATTCGTTTCACATCCTCATATATATTTATAGAATACAAGAGAATTCTTATTTTCGTTATAAGATTTCTTTACGCATTTATTTGTGCATAAATTCCAATTTAAGGAGACTAACACTTTCAAAATAAAAATCAATCTTTTATGCATCTTCTTATGCATAATTTCATTTTAAATGAGAATGACACTTTTGAATAGAAAATCAAATCTTTAATGCATCTTCCTATGCATAAAATTAAAATTGACGAAAATAACTCTTTTGAACTAAAAATAGATTTCTTTATGCATCTTTCCATGCATAAATCCAATTTAGTAGGAATTACACTTTTAGAATAAATTTTTTTTCTTATGCATCCTATTTATGCATAAAATCAAAATATGATAAAAGTAACACTTTTATAATAAAATAATAATCTTTTATGCATACCTTTATGCATGAAAATCAAATATGATAAAAGTAACACTTTTACAAATAAAATAATAATCTTTTATGCATACCTCTATGCATGAAAATCAATTATGATAAAAGTAACACTTTTAAAATAAAATAATAATGTTTTATGCATACCTCTATGCATGAAAATTAAATATGATAAAAGTAACACTTTTACAATAAAATAATAATCTTTTATGCATACCTCTATGCATGAAAATCAAATATGATAAAAGTAACACTTTTACAATAAAATAATAATCTTTTATACCTAAAAACTTATTTTGATGAAAGTAACACTTTCATAATAAAAGAAAATTATTTCTTTATGCATAAAAATCTATTTTGATGAAAGTAACACTTTCATAATAAAAGAAAAATATTCCTATATGCATAAGAATAATAATAATCAATATGCATCTTCTATGCATGAAAATGACACTTTTAAAGTATAGAATTGATAGGAATTACTCTTTTAGCATAATAAAAGATAATTCTTATTTCCAAAAACTTTGCCATAACCTCCTTTGTATGGCTGAACATTTTTTAATTTTTCCTACTTAATTATGTCTTTAAAAATAACTCTAATTGATTTAAAGTAATCTATACTAATCAAAATTCACTTATAAAAGAGAAAACATTATAAAAAGTTTAATTCCAATAATTTTCACTTAATTAGGATAAAGAAGGGTTGATTCTAAGAAGAGAGAGGGGGAAAGCCTTTCGATTAAGGCATAACATCCATTTATCACTTCAAATAATCATAAACATTAGAAAAACATAAAATCAATAAAGAAAAATACAAGAATCTCTACTTACATAATTTCTTGGAGCTTTCCTTTGGCTTGATGGTTTGAGGGTTCAACTCTTGTTTGTAACAAGAGTGGCCACCAATCTTTGGAAGAGGGAAATGTCAAAAACTAGTGAATTATTAATTAATTCATAGTTCTTTGCTTGGGAGGAGCAGAGTAACAGTGCATAAAACACTTTTAAGTTTCAACAAAGGGGAGGGCTTCTATTTATAGGAAAAAGTGAGCCTCTAACCAAGCCAACTGATTCTAGAATTTTCCAGATCAGTTTGGTCAATGTTTGACCATTTTTGGGTCAGTTTTGGTCACTTTTTGGATCTAGTTGAAACAAGAGAGAGGAGAGATGAAAATATCTTATTATTTGGGAGTTTAAAACTCATTCAAGCATGTGAAATAGGCGCCCTCTTCATGAGGGAAATTCCCCCATGCAAAGGTATCAAAAATGCATCATTTCACCTAAATATCTCTCTTTTTTAACTATTAATCTTGTCCTTAGTCAACTCTTCATCTTATGTGAGTATTTACTCATTTTTGGGGGATTTTTCTTTTATTTCTTCATTTATCTCCTCCCTACATTTGGATGAATCTTATTGGTCCATAGGAACCTTAATTTAAAATTTCAAAAAAATCTTCACCCCCAGGATAATGCCTCTTGAACAGATTATACTTAATTTCTAATGCACCTTCTAAAAATATTTTTGAACTTCTGTTTCAGGGGAACTTATTTTAATAAGTGGAGATATTTTTCTATCCAAAAATATTTAAAAACTGAATATTCTCTTTCTAGAACATTTTCTCTCTCTAGGCCAAAACTGGTAGAAACAAGATCTTTTATATTTCTGAAGAGGGATTTGATTACAGGGAAAGATACTGGACATCTTGAGAGGTTGGGGGAGGAATCTTACATTCTACCCCACTCAAAAAATGCGAGATGTCCTCATCTCGCAGGTGGAGTATGATCTCTTTCATCTTCTGCTTCTTCTTCAATCACTTCCAGTGTTACTGCCTTGGAAGTGGACAGCCGATTTTGGGAACAACTCTCTTTGACTTCCCCTATTCTGAGTTGGAGGTCCTGCATTACTTTGGACTGAAACTGCAGGTTGGATAGAGGGTCTACCTCTAGGATTTCCCTGATTTTGGCGGATAGAACCGTGATTACTCTCGAAGAAGGAAGGGGTTGGAGTCTGGAATCTTGATCCTTGATTTTCCGGCCCTGAAAACCTTGATCCAAAAGGAGTTGGGCAATCCATACTGCGATGTCCAAATCCTTGACAGTTATAGCATTTCACTCTCTTATTCAAGGGTGGAACTTGTGAAGTTGAATTCCAGGGGATTGAGTTTCGAGAAAAGGACATTTCTTCCATTTTGGAACTTCCCATATCCTGGGTTTTGACCTTGATATCTCTTAGGCGGAGGAAGGTTGGAATCACCTTCTGGGAATAAAAACCTTTTGAAAGGTGATGGTGCTGGCTTTGGCGGGACTTTGACATCAAAGGCTTTGGCAAAATCCTTCGCCATTCTTACTGCTTCGGCCATTGAGATAGGTTTAGCATTCTTGACTAAAGTATCCAATGGCTCGTTCATTCCCCGAATGAACTTGGCCATCAGCTGCTCTTCATCCAATTGAGGGGAATATTTAAGGAGAAGGGCAAAAGCTTGATGGTACTCTTCAATTGTTCGGTTTTCCTGCTTTAGTTCCAAGAACTCATTCATCTTAATTTCAAGAAAGCTTGGGGGACAGAACCTCTTTCTGAGGTAAGCCTTGAGATCGGTCCAGGTTTGGGTATTTCGGTTGAGATGGTTTGTCTCGCAGTGGTTTCTCCATGCCACTCTAGCTGTCTCCACTATCTTCAGCCTTGCAAGAGCCATTTTTCTCTTCTCATTGTACCCGGTGACATCGAAGTATTCTTCCATTGATTCGATCCACTTCTCCACAGTCTCGCCCAAGTTTTCCCCTTCACCCTTGAAAGGTCCAGGCTGCGAACTATGAAGAGTTTTACGAACATCCAGGTCGAGCTCTTCTTCATCGAGTTGGGGGTTAACATTTCTACCACGACGACCTCGATCCATGTTCCTATCAATACGAAAATTCTTGTTAAGTCTCTTTATTTATGATTCAATCCAAATTTTGATTCAACTGATTCCAGGGTTCTCTAAATAGGTCCGCTCCCCATAGAATCAAGGGATAAAGATACTCATATAGAACGCATTATCAGTTGTGACAATTCATTCAGAATATCTCATTCATATCTTTAACACAAAAATGGTCCATCAGACTGAATTTTTCTATCTGAACAATCCTCCATGGGGATTTCAATTTTTTAGATTTTTAATTTATCATCCCTTAACTTGATCCACTGATCAAAACTTAACAGTAGCAATCTGCCAACACAATCCACTAATCTCATAGTGATTGGCTGAAGTCATTAACATCATTCCAGTTAAGAACATCATCACAAGGACTCCTCCCATTCATCCTCATTGTGGTTTTGCTCAGCTTATTACATTTCAACCAAATTTCAGGGACCATCATTTTTCAATCAAAATCCAAATCAACTCATCAGTTCTCAACCAGAATTTAAAAATCATATTAATCACATTCGAATTCATCAACTAGATAGCATTAATGCTTATAATTTCAAGTCTTAGATTTACTCGTATATACTGCTAGTAAAGAGCTGCAGTTATATCCTTGGTATATACGGGGAGTCATGGTTCTTGGAACTATAAGGTAAATACCATCATGTCTAGGACTCAAGCAAGTCAGGGATTCCATATAATTGTGGTACTTCCATCTGAAGATCCAATTACCAATTTACGAATTTCAGTTTGAATATCAAATTGTATGAATTTTATCACACAATTACAACCTTTTAGTGCTAAATTTTTGACATATTTGGCTTCTCGGTTGATCCTCATTAGCCAAATAGCTCTGATACCAACTGTGAGATCCCTGTCCCCACCGCGCAACGGATTCGGGGTGCTAGTAGCGAAAGTAACACATCTTGCGTGGGGCAGGGTCCCACACTCGGGGCCTCGCCCACGAATATCCGAAGAGGTGACTAATTCCTTGACTCTTCCAAACCGAAGTCGAAAAAACTTCTCTTGCCCGGAAAGCACGGGCAATTCCACCAGGATAACTTTTCCCTAACGTAGTCAAAAGCCTTAACTAGCTGAACTGATCTGACCGAACTCGTAAGTTCCATAGTCAGATCAAGGGACAGATTGCACTTAAATCATAGAGACCAACACTTTTTTCCTCATCGAGGAGGCACAGCCGTTGATTCTTTTTCCATAGAACAATTTTTGTCCGGGATTTACTTCATCTATCGAACTAAACAGAAATTGAGTCTCGATTTACGGATCCATCAATCTAGCCTCAAACCCCATCCAGTCCCATGGGTTAGCCAACTGCCCAACCATTGTAATGATGGGATCCAATTAGGAATTTGGTTAGGTTTTGTCCCGGGTACCAGGGAAAAGAGTTCCCAGGCCCCCTAGTCGGAAGTTCATGCAAACATAAAACTAGTCACACCACTTACACACCTAATATGAAATTGCCTTTTTCTCAGCATCAGCTAACTTTAAAACAATCCTTTAATGAAACCATTATGTCACTGATGACAATCCTCAAAATCTCTCGTTGAATCCATATTTCCAATCGTACATTCATCGATGCACTTATGGCATCATTGGCAACCAGAACGCTCACCACTTGTTCACTCAGGGGCCTTTTCAATAGTTCCTAGCTCATAGTACCCAACAATATTTTCACATATAAAAATCAAGATGGAATCCTCGTTGAAGATCAGCAAGATCAATCAACAGATCCATATAAGAGAGCCATGGACTCATCCGTTGAGGACCAGCAAGGTCAATTAACCAGATGCATGCCCGGTTTCAGAAAACAACTCTTACTCCTTGTTCCAATATCTTCCATGACGCACGTGTGGGTATCTTCGGCGACCCAGAGCCCGAGCACCGTATCATGTCAGCACCCTCTAGGATCCTTCGCAGGTCACCTAGCGCTTCACTCATAGGCCGCTTCCTTGGTCCCTCATCCACCGTACCGGAAGCTCACCATTTAAATCAAACCGACGCTGGTCAAGACCTCGGCCGACCTTGCTACGCGAGACGTCCTCCATTGACTCTCCATCAATAGTTGCAACTTTATCAGTTAGGTCTCCACGACCTTAATCACAAGATGGTCAAGAATGCTTCCCCAGCATTCTTGACATAAAACAGTCATTTACAAACATGTCACAAATACAATTTCTATATTGAACTCTCGTCTTTCCACATTAATCCATATTATTTAATCCAATTCCAATTCATATGTATATCCATTCTTGACCAGATACATCATTTTCTATCCCATCACATAGGATTCATCCACTTCACATAACATCCATTCCTATCTTTCTTAATTTACATTACGTCTCCTCACATCCATTTCTCATTATATCTCATTCGTTCAGGTCTTATATTATTCATTCACATTCTGATTCACATGACATCTCATCTCATCCATTCGCTCATATCGACTTCATATCCATTCACATTCATATTTGCATTCATTATTCCCCACACACATCCACATTCGTACATCCACATTCACATCTACATTTATACATCCATTTTCACATCCACATCCAAATCCACATTCATACATCCACATCCACATCTACATTCATACATCCACATTCACATTCACATCCATACATCCATATCCACATTCCACATCCTCATTCACATTCACATACATCCACATTCCATATCTACATCCACATCCACATTCCATATCTACATCCATATCCCCATTCACACATCCACATTCATATTCACATGCATCCACATTCACATTCCATATCTACATCCATATCCACATTCACATTCACATACATCCACATTCACATTCACATTCACATCCAGACATCGATATCCACATTCACATCCTTATTCACATTTACATACATCCACCTCCACATTCCATTCACATCCAGACATCCATATCCACATTCCACATCCTTATTCACATTTACATACATCCACATCCACATTCCATATCTACATCCATATCCACATTCACACATCCACATTCACAGTCACATACATCCACATTCACATTCACATTCTCATCCATACATCCATATCCACATTCCACATCTACATCATTTCTTTCACATACATATAACTATATCTATTCTTTCACATACATACATCTCCATCTATTCCTCGTTATTTTTTTATCTAATTGATTCGTTTCACATCCTCATATCTATTTATAGAATACAAGAGAATTCTTATTTTCGATATAAGATTTCTTTACGCATTTATTTATGCATAAATTCCAATTTAAGGAGACTAATACTTTCGAAATAAAAATCAATCCTTTATGCATCTTCCTATGCATAATTTCATTTTAAATGAGAATGACACTTTTGAATAGAAAATCAAATCTTTAATGCATCTTCCTATGCATAAAATCAAAATTGACGAAAATAACTCTTTTGAACTAAAAATAGATTTCTTTATGCATCTTTCCATGCATAAATCCAATTTAGTAAGAATTACACTTTTAGAATAATTTTTTTTTCTTATGCATCCTATTTATGCATAAAATCAAAATATGATAAAAGTAACACTTTTATAATAAAATAATAATCTTTTATGCATACCTTTATGCATGAAAATCAAATATGATAAAAGTAACACTTTTACAAATAAAATAATAATCTTTGCATACCTCTATGCATGAAAATCAATTATGATAAAAGTAACACTTTTACAATAAAATAATAATGTTTTATGCATACCTCTATGCATGAAAATGAAATATGGTAAAAGTAACACTTTTACAATAAAATAATAATCTTTTATGCATACCTCTATGCATGAAAATCAAATATGATAAAAGTAACACTTTTACAATAAAATAATAATCTTTTATGCCTAGAAACTTATTTTGATGAAAGTAACACTTTCATAATAAAAGAAAATTATTTCTTTATGCATAAAAATCTATTTTGATGAAAGTAACACTTTCATAATAAAAGAAAAATATTCCTATATGCATAAGAATAATAATAATCAATATGCATCTTCTATGCATGAAAATGACACTTTTAGAGTATAGAATTGATAGGAATTACTCTTTTAGCATAATAAAAGCTAATTCTTATTTCCAAAAACTTCGCCATAACCTCCTTTGTATGGTTGACCCTTTTTTAATTTTTCCTACTTAATTATGTCTTAAAAAATAACTCTAATTGATTTAAAGTAATCTATACTAATCAAAATTCACTTATAAAAGAGAAAACATTATAGAAAGTTTAATTCTAATAATTTTCACTTAACTAGGATAAAGAAGGGTTGATTCTAAGAAGAGAGAGGGGAAAAGCCTTTCGATCAAGGCTTAACATCCAGTTATCACTTCAAACAATCATAAACATTAGAAAAACATAAAATCAATAAAGAAAAATACAAGAATCTCTACTTACATAATTTCTTGGAGCTTTCCTTTAGCTTGATGGTTTGAGGGTTCAACTCTTGTTTGTAACAAGAGTGGCCACCAATCTTTGGAAGAGGGAAATGTCAAAAACTAGTGAATTATTAATAAATTCATAGTTCTTGGCTTGGGAGGAGCAGAGTAACAGTGCATAAAACACTATTAAGTTTCAACAAAGAGGAGGGCTTCTATTTATAGGAAAAAGTGAGCCTCTAACCAAGCCAACTGATTCTAGAATTTTCCATATCAGTTTGGTCAATTTTCGACCATTTTTGGGTCAGTTTCGGTCACTTATTGGATCTAGTTGAAACAGGAGATAGGAGAGATGAAAATATCTCATAATTTGGGAGTTTAAAACTCATTCAAGCATGTGAAATAGGAGCCCTCTTCATGAGGGGAATTCCCCCATGCAGAGGTGTCAAAAATGCATCATTTCACCTAAATATCTCTCTTTTTTAACTATTAACCTTGTCCTTAGTCAACTCTTTATCTTATCTGAGTATTTACTCATTTTTGGAGGATTTTCCTTTTATTTCTTCATTTATCTCCTCCCTACATTTGGATGAATCTTATTGGTCCATAGGAACCTTAATTTAAAATTTCAAAAAAATCTTCACCCCCAGGATAATGCCTCTTGAACAGATTATATTCAATTTCTAATGCACCTTCTGAAAATCTTTTTGAACTTCTGTTTCAGGGAAACTTATTTTAATAAGATGAGATATTTTTCTATCCAAAAATATTTAAAAATTGAATATTCTCTTTCTAGAATATTTTCTCTCTTTAGGCCAAAACTGGTATAGAAACAAGATCTTTTATATTTCTGAAGAGGGATTTGATTACAGGGAAAGATACTGGACATCCTAAGAGGCTGGGGGAGGAATCTTACAGTGGAGTCCTAACTGATAAAGTTACAACAGCTAACGGAGAGTCAACCGAGGACGTCTTGCGTAGCAAGGTCGACCGAGGTCTTGACCAGCCTGGGTTCGATTTAAATGGTGAGATTTCGGTACGGTGGATGAGGGACCAAGGAAGCGACCTATGAGTGAAACGCTAGGTGACCTGTGAAGGATCCTAGAGGGTGCTGACCATATGGTGCTCGGGCTCTGGGTCGCCAAAGATACCCACACGTGCATCGAGGAAGATATTGGAACAAGGAGTAAGAGTTGTTTTCTGAATTCGGGCATGGATCTGGTTGATTGACCTTGCTAGTCCTCAACGGATGAGTCCATGGCTCTTTTATATGGATCTGTTGGTTGATCTTGCTGATCTTCATCAACGGTCTGGATTTTTATAAGTGAACTCCGATCCAGCCTCCCCATCCGGCCCGTGGGTTAGCCAACCACCCGACCACTTAATTGGTGCGATTCCTTTATAAAGATTTGATTGGGTTTTTGCCCGGGTACCGAGGAAAAGAGTTCCCAGGCCCCCTAGCCGGTGATTCATACAAAAATCAAATAGGCACACCACATACACACCCAATATGAAATTGCCATTTATAATAGATTCGACTGGCTTTAAGACAATCCTTGAATAAAATCATAATATTTTCTATCATCATTTTCCAAAATTCCAAGTCCATTGTATTACAAAAATGCATCATCTGAACTCTCTGTTGAAGACCCGCCGCTGGCCAACCAACGAGATCCAGTATCAAATTTTGTTCCCAAAAACCTTTCCTTTTTGTCCATCAGATATCTTTCTCGACGTACGCCTGGGTGTCCTAGCAACCGCGAGCCGGTGCATCGCCTGGTCAGAACCCTCTAGGATCCTCCTGAGGTGTCCTAGCACTTCACTTAGTGACCGCTTCGTCGGCCCTCGCCCACTGTACCGGAAGCGTACCATTTTAACCGTACCGAGGCTGGTCAAGACCTCGGCAGGCTTTGCCGTGAAGCGACGTCCCTTGACGACTCCCCACCAGCTGTTCTAACAAACCTCCTTTAGAAAAACATAAGCCAAATGCTTCCTCCAACATTCAGGCGTAAAACAGTCCTTTGAATGAAAAACAAAGTTTCTAATGTAAGTGAAATTCTAGTTTGAGATTCCCAGTTTCATAATGAGGATCCTTGATCTCTTAGGAGGGTAATCTACCCGTCACTTTATCCATTTATCCAACTAGATTCTTGGTGAGATTGGTCAGGGAAAAACTAGATTCTTGGTGAGATTGGTCAGGAAAAAACTAGATTAGTTCAGGTAGTCTATTCTTTGGATTTAGTAATTGGAATTGGTCATGAAGTTTTTGTTTGATTCAGTTCGAGAGAAAGACAATTAGGTTTACTGTCCGACCTCACGTAGTCTAACTAAATTCATTCAGTTTAGTTCTACCAGGATTACTTTCAACTAAACATCTAGTTTTTGGGTAAATATCCATTTAGTGATTTTTCCAATTCAATTATCCAAGATTTTCTTTTTCCTACATAAATTCTCAGCCTTAATTTATTAGGTAGAATTATGATGAAAATTCATCTTTTGACATTAAAATTTAATTCAAATCCATCTTTTTTGAATTATCATGGAAATTCATCTTTTAACTAAAATATCAATCCCTATTTTTTTTAAATAAACTTGAAATCCTGGATTGCACTCATTTCAATGAGTGCAATCCAATTATCATGGGAATTCCTCTTTTTTCTAAATTAAATCTATTAAAATTCTTCTATAAAAATAACCATTAATTCCTTTAAGCTAAAAATTTCACTTTTCTCATCTAAACATTTGAATTCCAATATAGTAGGAATTCCTCTTTTATCGTTTAAACTTATCTATGCAAAAAGATAAATTTAATTAAATTTTTCTCTTAATATTTAAATAAAAATCTTCATTAATTCCTTTGCAATAGTAATTATACTTCTCTTATTTAAATATTTGAATTTCAATATGGTGGGAATTTCTCTTTTATTATAAAAGTTTATCTATATAAAAAGATAAATTTAACTAAAATCTTTCATAAATTATACATTATTTTAGCATTCCAATTTTATTCTTTAAATCATTGGAATACATGGATTTCCAATGTCTTGGGGATTACTCTTTTAACATAAAAATAAATTATCAAAATTTTCTCTTTTTTCTAATTTACTAATTATGCATAATCATAAAAATAAATTTCTTCATGATTACAATGAGAATAATTCAATTAATCTAGGATGATAATTCCTAGAATATGGTAGGAAGTCCTCTTTTCATATTATGAATGAAAATGTTTTGTGTTTATTTTACAAAAATTTTGCTATTACTGATAATTCTCAATTTAAATGAAAGAATGAAGTTTAATATTATTAGTATGATTAGAATGACCACTAATTGGATCATTATCCAATTATGGATTGATTCATAATTTCTCTATGAAATAAATATCATAAAAGCATTAAAAAGCCATTATTTTGACCTCCAATTAAACAAGCATAAAAATTACTTTTGGATTAGAGAAATGCTTCATGAGAAGCTTCATTTGGATAGAATAGGTCATAGGAATGACCTTTCTTTGGGGGGAGAGAGAGAAATGCTTAAAAACCATTAAAATTCAGAATAAATGAAAATTTATGTGTTTCTTTATTACAATACATTAAAACATTTCAATAATATTCAAAAGCCATTCAAATTAAAGCTTCTCAAGCTTGAGAGGGGTTGAGAAGAAAGAAACATTTAGAAATTATAGAAAAAAAAGACCATAATCCACTCTCTACCTCCTAAAATGCTTGATTCTTTAGTCATCACTGTAGAGGCCCCCAACCAATCAATTGTTTTGGTATGTCGTAGGAGTCACCAAGGAAGATTGAAGAGAGAGAGAAGCTCCAATCTCTTCAATTTTGTAGAGGTTTTTAGAGGATAATAGAAATTAAGCTTAGTTTAGAGTAATATCAACATAGTTTAGTTCACAGATAATAATACAAAGGAATGAGGGTCTATTTATAAGAGAGGGAGGCCACTAACTGAGTCCAACTGAGTTCTAGAATTTTCCAGCTTCAGTTTGGCTGAATTTGGACAAGTTTTGGACCAGTTTGGCTCCCTTTTTTATTTGGTTTGATTTAGGAGAGAGGAGAGACAAAAATATCCAATTATTTTTGAGTTTTTAACTCATCCAAGCATGTGAAATAGGCACCTCCTTAAAGGTCTCCCTTTTCCTTACACATGTGTCAAAAATAAATGATTACTCTAAAATATCTTATTTTTTTATTAATACTCTAATAAACCTAGTACTTGGTCAACTCTTCATCTTATGTGGGCATTTACTCATTTCTGGGTATTTTCTTTTGTTCTTTGGATTTATCTTGTCTCAACACTTGGATTAATCTTATTGGTCTATAGGAACCTTAATTGGACCATAATTAAAAAAAATTTAAAAATCTGGACCCTTAGGCTAAGGTCTTCTGAATCAATTTTAATTAATTCCAATTGCACCTTGCCAAATCTATTTTGATTTTTTGTTTCAAGGAAACATTTTTTGATATTTGAAGAATTTATTTATCCAAAAATATCCTAATTTTGATTTACCACTCTTTAGAATTTTTTTTATCTCACTAGGCAAAACAAGGAAAAATGATATTTTCTTGTATTCAGAATCATAGAAAGATTACAAGGGATTGAAGTAGAGGCTTAATTGATATTCACGCTAAGGAGAAATTTACAGGTATCAGAGCAATCTCTCTAGTTAATTGTTGTTGATTTTTTTGAAGTAAATTTTAATATTTACTAATAAAAATATTATTTTATTGATTTGTATTGATGATTTGCACATGGATCATGGATATGGTGATTGGAACGTGTGTTACTACAATTCAATGGATGAATCGACATTACGGGAGAATTTCGTGAGTTTAATGCTATTTTTTCTTATTTTTTATGGTTTAAAATAAGCATTAATGGAAATTTTTATAAAAATACCATATATTTTATTGTGGATATTTTTGGTAAAATGGATTCCCTAAATTTTTAGAATTTTAAGGATTTTTTTCCTAATTTTTAATGAATTATTTTGAGCATTTTTATGGTTAAAAATATATTTTTTATACATTTTTGCGGGTTTTTCCGTGGGTATGCGATCACATTTCTGTCGATTTTCTACTAAAATGCAATAGGGGACATCATGTTGATGCATGAAATGCTCTCCGGTGCGTGTGGGACCCTCTCCGCCTCTCAATTCTGATTTTTTCTTCTTTTTTCCTCTCCCACCGTGTGAATTTCTCTTGAAAGGGGATTTTTAATTAAATATTAATCATAATTAATATTTAGTTATGATTAAGCTTACTTTAATTGAAAAGATTAATTAAGGCTTAATCCTCCTCTGAGAAGGAGGGGGTGGAGAATGAGAAATGGATGGAGAAGAAGGAGAGGAGAGAGGGGAGAGGGAGTCTCCTCTCCTCTCAGCTTTTGCGCACGCCGGGGTGGGGGGGTTCGCTGAGGCGGGCGGAAAAAATGCCACCCCCCCTAAAAATTCAGTTTTTAAGCTTTATAAAAAGCTTATTCAAATTATTTTTATTTTTTATTTTTTTTCTAAAAAATGAGTTTTTTTTAAAGAAGCTTTTGAAATCGTTTAAAAAAAAGCTTGGAAAAAATCCAAAAATATGAAATTTGAGATAAAAATTCTTTGAAAATTTCTTTTTGAAAACTCTTGGCTTTCTGCATTCCCGGGAAACCTTTTGGCTTTCCGAATTCTGAAAAAACTTTTGACCTTCTGTATTCCAAAAACTTTTGATCTTTCACATTCCGATTTTTTTTTTGTCTTTTCATTTTCCCGAAACTTTTGGCTTTTCGTATTCCGGGAAAACCATTGGAATTCTGAAATTTTTGGACCGTTCGTATTCGAAATGCGTTCGAGGGGTAATTTAAATTTTTTTTAAAAACTCTTGAAAATTAGTGAAAAATTAGACAAAGTTTATTTTAAATTTCAGGAAAAATGTGGGATTGGTGTTTGGCATGTGGTGTGTCCATTCCATTTGAGCGACCGTCGTGACCATTCAAATTCCTTTAAACATATATTTTTTAATCCAAAAAATAGAAAATCCATTAAAATTGTAAATTTCCATTGGATTTGAGAATTGTCGGGCAGAATTGGAAATTTCGTGAACGATGGGATTCTCATGAAAAATTAGGAATATTCTAGAAATTATTTTTAGAAATCCTAAATATTGGTATTTTTAAAATATCAATGGTATTTTGGCAAATTAAATTGCTAAATTTTTTTTTGAAAAATATAGGTTTGGAATGCCATAAGATAGGTTTGATGGAATTCAAAATTATTATATTTTGAGGCCCTAAAAAATTAGAAAAAATTATGATAATTCTTTTTCTCGAGAATTTAATATTTTTGAGGGTTATTTAATGTTGAAGTACGTTTTCTCATGTTGACATTAGATAGATGAGGGTTATTCGTATATTATTAAAATGATTATACCTCGTATTAGTAGATATTTCTGTTTGAATTAATTCTAAATGATGTTTTCATGATTTTTTGCCATTGTTTAGCCATTCTTTTTGGGCATGTTCCTTAATTTCTTTTGATGGCTAGAATTTGCGTTCAAAGTGTGTTTCACCTTTGACACTTTTCCATGATAGTTTATTTTACACTTATTGAAGTGTGGTTTGTGCTTAATTTCTTAAGCCTAAGACAAATTCTATCATGGGTTAGTTGATCGGTTTGTTTTGGTGGATTTTTATTGGATGTTTTCCAAGTTTTATATGGACTCATCAGCTTTTACTTAGATCACTTGTGTCTAGGGGTTTTTTATTGAGTGTTACACACATGTGTTTCACTTGCTTACTTTGGAGTTTTGTTTGAACGTCACTATGTTCATATACTCCGGATTGATGAGTTGGCCACCAATTTTATTGCTTCTTTTGGCATGATTAATGACCATTAGATAGCATGCATTGATTGTTAACATCAACTATGGTTTTCATGGATTCAAGGAGCTTCTATGCTTTTATCCATGGTTTTATAAGGATCTTTTGATCTTTTGGATAATATCATGTGCTTTGAGGGTAGCATTTGCCTTTATTTTTTGCAAAAAATTTTGGACTATGTTCCTTGTACTCTTGTACATTTTTTAACTCAGATACCTAGTTGCTTATGTATCTAGGTGAGTTATTTTTCTACCCTAGCTTTATTGAGTTTATTGGGTAGTTATCATTAGAAAGGCGCCAATAATTCAATTTCTTTCTAATGATACACTCGAAAACAGTTATTCCTTGATGTAGTCTTAGGAATATAGAGACAGGTTTTAGTATGTGAAAGTCTAGGATAAGGCCATTTTATTCCCTTTATACAAGATTTTATTCATATTTTCCTAGACGGTATACTAGGGAGTTTCAAATTATTAAGGTATGTATGGGTGGTATCATGGTGGTATGGGGCACTAGTGATCCCTCACATATATCATCTTATGGGATAATTTGGGCTCAAGATTGTTCCTTTGCTTACATCACTTATCATATTGACCTCAACATTCAAAGACAATCTCATTTTCTAAATTCACTAGAAGTTATAGTGTGGGCATTCTCTAGATAAACTTCTTTTATCTATAGCCTGCATGTTTTGATGAGGGTAATCTCGTCAGCATTTTCACTTGTTGAAATCTCTTTCTTTAGAGTTCAAACAAGTTTATCTTGTTGTGTTCAGATAAGAAAATTTGGATTCTTCCTTTGTTGGCATTTCTTTCTCTAGTTCCGTACTTCAGGTGATTTATATAGTCAACCTGATGGTTTACGGATGGACATATGTGACATATCGAGACGCTGATGACTCTCTATATTGATATGGGTAACTCAGGGACGTCGATTATTCCATATGCAGATGTGGGTATGTCAGGGCACCAATGAATTCCTAGTTTCTATTGTTATAATGCCATGTTTTCCTACTTTATTCCGAATGGTTTACAACGAGGAAGTTACTTTGAATGTGAATTGCTCTGATCATTTGCAGTCTGACGGGCAAACAGAGTATATGAATCAGATTGTAGAGGATATGCTTCGTGCATATGTCTCTAGAAAATCATCATATTGGGAAAAATATATTCCAATGATGGAATTTGCCTATAACAGTTTTAAACATACGGCAATTGGTTTTAGTTTGTTCATGCTTATTTATGGGTATCAACCCACGGCACCTATTGATGTCAGTCTTAAGGACATCGAGCTTGATGCATCGAGGGATTTATTGCATGATATGCAAGAAATGCTGACCAAAGCTCAGGATTCTATCAGGAGTGCTCAAGATAGGGCATGGTTCTATGCTGATAGAGGACACTCAATTTGGTCTTTTGAACCAGAAGTGTTGATTTATTTAAAAGTTCCTAAAGATTTTTAGACTTTGTCACAAAAGGAAAATGCTCGAATTTATCTCCTAGATATTGTGGTCCATTTTTGAGTTATACATCAGATTGGCACGGTTGCGTTTGAACTTAAAATTACCTCCACATGTTAGAGTTCATCCAGTCTTTCATATCAATAGATTGAAAGGGAAACTGGGAGGTGAGGATAACACAGCTACTCCTCAAGAACTCGTTGAAGTAGAAGATTTATCCTATGTTCCACAGGAATATGATAAGGTACTTGAATTCAGGGAAAGGAAACTTTGTAGTTGATTAATCCCTGATGTTAAAATTAGGTGAAAAGATAAGAAAATAGAGGATTTGATTTGGGAGTCAGTTGAGATTGTTCAGCGCAGTTCTCCTTCTTTTCATTGCAATAGTGCAATGTTTTGAGAGAGGGGAAGTATGTTATATGTACATTATGTGTGCTATGTTATATGCACATTATGTGTGGATATACTAGGAGGCTAACCCACATTAGGCTTGTGAGCATGGGAGCATGGGAACAAGCTCTAGTGGAGCATGGGTTAGGACTAACCTTAAGGGTTAAGGTTAGGGTCAGGCATCCAAGGTCACACATGGGAAATGGAGAGTCAAGAGTCACTTGAGGGCCCTCCTATATAATAGGGACATGGGGCACACTCAAGGGGGGCTTGGGGGCTTGGAGGCTTAGGCTATGGTCTCTTGTGTAGAGGTCCATATCTACTCACCTACCATTTCACACTACTACATGCTATTGGATTGGAGTTATACCTCTTGATGTTGGTATGGGACATCAAGGTAGAGGTATGGTGTATTTCATTTATAATTCATGTGTGCATCCCTTGGGCTCGGAGGTGGTTGGGTGGATGAGTTTATGCATGATTTATGCATGTTTATGCATAACAATTATCTAGAGAGATCTTAGGGTTTTAACACCATTAGCAAGTTTGACCAATAATGTGGTGTCATCTAAGGCTGGTACTCCCCATTTGTCCTAGCATTGTTTTGTAACAATGTTCACTCTTGCTCCTCCATCCAAGATTGCTATAACTTGGAGGCCATCAAAGGTTATCAGTAAAGCCACATTCAGTTCATTTCCTTCAAAGTATTATCCAAGTTTATTCACTCAAACCATAGTGGTGCTAGTTATCTTATGGGGTATAACAAATTCTTCTTCCTCATACTCATTTTAGAGCTGTTAGGCTCCATGGAATCATGCATGCCTGTGCCTTGAGGCATCCTTCCATCCAATCCTTCAAATCATTCCATAAACTTGGGCTCCCTTGGAGCAAGGTGTCGATATGTATTTGGATCTGAGAAGAGAGGAAGGAAGAGAGACCTGAAATGTCTCTTGGAGCGGGGCTGAAGGTTGGTTTTGCTAAGTCTTAAGCTCTTTTGATTGTATGGGATGGGAACATGGATTTTTGTGCTTGTTCTCCAAAGATGGGCATCCCCCAAGTTTATAAGACATTTAGCCACCCTGTCTCCCTGCTGGGGGTAGGTGCTAGAGTGGAAGCTGCTACTTCTGCTAGCCTTTGTGGGGGTTAGTGGTCTGGGAGCTCACTAGGATATACTTGAGCTTCTTCCTGCAGGTCTCAGATTTGAGACCGATGGGCATGGCTCAAGATAGGCTATAGGAGGCTCATCTTCTATTTGCACTTGGCAGTCTCAGACCAACTCTTAGGCTACCAAGAGTCTCTCCTTTTCCTCCATAGGGTTAGGATATCCAGTGAGCTTTTTTGGTAGTTGGCGTATGTCGATAGGTTCTCTAGCTCGGGCGGCAAAGCATAGAAAATCTTCTTCTTTTGATGAAGACGTTGACGCATGTGTTGTCGTTCCATCTTCTGAACCACTTTTGATAATGACACGGCTCTCACCCTTGCCAATCTTTGTGGCTTTCTTTCTTGAGTGTCTAGTTGCTCGTGCTTGTTCAAGGACACTCGCTTGGCCCTGGTCTTATGAGGTTGATGCCTCTGCTAGCGTTAGCTGCGGCCCTCTACCTGTTTTGTAGTCTAGTTATGTCGTTATAAGTGGGACTGCTCTCTAATGAAGCCATCTCTAACACTCTGCTAGCAAGTTACACCCTACATAGAATGGAGTCAAGGAGGAAGCACCTACAGAGGTATTCGCCATCCCTTTCCTATTGGGACACTCAGCCACTTGGTAAGGTCCTGTGCAATCATAGCATTTTATGGGTGGTCGTTTAGCCATCCTATTCATGTCTCTGGCCCCCGTGGCATTGGGGCTACTAAGTACACTAGGTATATTTGATCTCCCTCCATAGCATAGTGACTTAAGATTTCAGGGGGGGCAGGCTTGTTGGCTCTAGGGTTTCATAAGTGGGAACTTTTGAAATTTTCTCCTCGTTCCCATCTTCAAAGATTTCAATTGGATTAAACTGACAGATTGGTGCAACTTTTGGAAGTAGGGGTTGAGGCAGAAGAACCAAGGGTGGTAAGGGCATTTCGGGCAGCCTCAGGATTCCTCTTTGGGCCACTTCTTGGCCTGGTTAAGGTGCGTTATTATGGAGTGCTAGTGCTGGCTGGCAAGGCCTGAGGTAGAGCGTGAGCTAAGGCAGCTCTCTGATGATAGCAGTTTGAGACATCATGATTTTTCCATTTTACACAATAGGTACAATAAAGGTTAGGGACATGATCTCAGATGTGGACACTTTGTTCCTATATGGTTAGCTTGATAGACCGGGCACCATACAAGCTCATTCTTTGGATAGAGATCGAGTTGAATCCCCGATCTCGACCTTAGCTAGTTCTCCATCGCGTTGGGTCATTCTTTACATTAAGGCAATGGCCAATTTCTCAACTTGTTGTCCAAACCTGGACTCCTTGCCTTTCCCCTCGGCTAGTGGTCTTAAAAGAAGCTTCTCTGATGTGCCCTCATGACGTTCGCTTTTAGAGAGCATGGGCGTGCACTTTTAAATGAAGGAAGGAACAGGCGTTTGCTCAAGAATGAAAGGAGTGGGTGTTCCAAGTTGGGTCAAGAATGGAATGGGTGTGGCGAAGATGCCACGAATGTTTTCTTCTAAAGGCTAAATGGAACGAACATTTTCTCTCAAAAGGAGAAAGGAACAAGCATTCGCTTCCTGAATCAGGCGACAGAGGGAATGGCATAGGTGTGGCATGTAAAGCAAATGGCCATTTGCTTCTCAGAGCAGCTAAGCAAAGTGCTTTTTTTGCTTGGTTTTTCCTCCAATTCGTGATGATTCAGGTGTTTTTCCACTAATTTTTTTGTGTTTTTGATTTAATAGAGAGCTAGACATAGTCTCTAGCTATCTATTGATGCCTGCAATGCATAATTAAAACTTACTAATTAAGATTAATTTGTAGATTAAAGCTAGATGCAAACTTGAAGAAAAAGGAACATAAAATCAAGGTTTTGCATGAATGTTAAGGGCAATGTGAGAGCACTTACTTGCTTCTCCCGTGCTCGGTGAAGATTTTAACACTCCAATGCTCGATTAATCTTCAATGCTCTGGGTAATAACCATAAAAAATAGAAACAAACACAAAATCAAACAACCAAGCGATGAATTTGCACTCCAACCGGGCTAATCAAAGATAATAGCAAATGAATAGCGTGGAGGACCCTAAGCCAAATGCATTCCTCGACAGCGGCACCAAAGATATTAAGGATAACATGCTACCTTGCACACAAGAAGGAAAGAGAAAAGAGAAGAGAGATCCAAGCAAGGGTCGAGTCCAGAGAGTTGCACTTAGCCAACCCTAAAGGGTTAACTCCCCCATGTGAAGCCGCTAGGGGCTCACTCCACCTCTTCTTGTGTCACCCAATAAGAGATCTAATGGCTAGGTAGAGAGCAAGAAGGAGGGATCTATGGACAGCTCAACCTTTGCCTCATGAAACTAGCACGCAAAAGGGACTTGGTAGATAGCAAAGAGAGGTTAGAGAAGAAGAGAAATGAGAGCATTACCATCCCTACTTACATACACCGACCAATCAAACATGGAAGAAAGCAATAAGGTAACATGCATCCACAAGCTAAAATAAGAAAGAGAGATAGGAGGCAAGATCAAATGAGACAAATGGGACTTTCCCTTTTCATATTTCATAAAATGACTTATATACAAGAGCTCATAATTACAATAGTCGACCACCCATTTACACTTGGGGGCCCAAAACTAGTCTTCCCAGTCTTTCTAGCTCTATGTACAATTATTCCTTATGACCAGCATTACACAAGCCGTAAGCTCGGTCATCCCATGTCCCTTATACAATAAGCGCATTCCACAGTTACAAAAGATAGATTACAAAGAGTGTGGCCACGCTAAAGGTAATGTTAACCAGAGTGGTTAACAGGCTTTCAGCCAGTATATTCACATGACCAATGCGCTTGTGCCATATGTAAATATCTGCAATGACACCTATTCCATGCGCAAACATGGCTGCCTTTACCTCAGGCATGTTCATGTCGTCCCCAAAGTAAACATCTTGCCATTTTCTGCTACCCTTTGCAACCAAGTGACATTGATTTTTGAAGTCTTCTACAAAACATCCTTGAGGCTTGAACCTCACTTGCAGACCCTACTCAACCATCTATCCAACAAAAACCAATTTCTTTGTAATATTTGGAACATGATCGATCCTCCTTAGACAATGACACTTTACTGACATGCACAATGGGATGTGCAGTATCATCACGATGCCGACACAAGGTGATGGTTTATGCAATTGGGGCATTCATTTTTGGATGTTCTTGGTTCCATTTCGAATGTAATTTTGATGGAGAGCACATGACCATCTTCATCATAGATGATGGTTCTTTACATTTTCCATTTGATCCGGGAGGATACATGCTTAGCTTTGCCTCCGATTTCTGACATTTTTGACATTCGAGGGGTTATAGAGCCATTGTCTTGGCGAGTGTAAGACGTGGATTTCCAAATGACCCAGGAGATTGTGTGATGATTGAGGATGAATGGCTAGATCATCTTTTCGACCCGGGCGACATCATGTTAGACTATAGCTTGGGAGTTGGTGCATGGAGTTTTCCATTTAATCCAGGAGGTTATGAGAACCTTTTGATGTTGATGTTTCTTGTGCATCGATATTCAAGGGTTTCCATTTGAGGCTGGTGGCGATATCAAATACTAATATGCTCTAGAAGCTTGTGCATTGTCACAGAGACTAACCCTTTAACAAAATTTGATGTAAATTTAAGGTCCTAATGAATTGCACCACCACTTACATGTCTTATTATTAAACTTTAAGCTTTAATTGTTGTACTTGGCTTTATCATGCCTATTGCTAACTAACTTGTGTATCTCTCTCGTAATCATCTTTTTTAACCAGACACCTCCAAGCTCAGACTCCAACTATGTGAGTCCTTTCTTTTTCTCCCCCATATCTTGTTTCTTGGACTAAAAAGCAATCATTTTACTAGAATATAGCTATAACACATTTTCAGCTTTCAAACTCTCTTAGTTCTCTAGGGTAGCTTTTAAAAGTGACACACCTAATTTTTAGTTTTTGTTAGTCAATCTAGTAAGCGTGTATTAAATACAATGATTGTAGTGTGCAATCTCATTATGTTATATTCTCTATTCACATAGAAATCTCATTATTATCAATTCCTAGATACAAGCTTAATCACTAATGGAATCTCTCTTTGGCTTAACTCTATGAATCTTGTCTATTGTCTTGCTTATTCTCTTATTCAATGATGTATGCATGTCTTGCTTATTCTCTTATTCAATGATGTATGCATGTCTTGCTTGCTTGTGTACTAGTGTGTGCTTGCTTTGAATGGAGAGATAGGAATGGTGCATGCCTTACTGATTCATTCTTGGTAAGATTAGACACTTGTGTGCATGATTATCAAGGAATGGTGAAAAGCATGGGCACCGTAGATTAAGAGAAGGGTTAGTTTCTCCATAGCCAAGCCTCTCCCATTGTCATTTGAGTGTGAGGATTGAGAGGAATTATCAAATCCCACACCCCTATCATCTTCTTAACCTTTCAAAACTCTCCCATTCAAGATGCCTTCAAGCATATCCACATTCACACTTCCACATTCACATTTACATACATCCACCTCCACATTCCATTCACATCCAGACATCCATATCCACATTCCACATCCTTATTCACATCTACATACATCCACATCCACATTCCATATCTACATCCATATCCACATTCACACATCCACATTCACATTCACATTCACATACATCCACATTCACATTCACATTCTCATCCATACATCCATATCCACATTCCAAATCTACATCATTTCTTTCACATACATATAACTACATCTCCATCTATTCCTCGTTCATTTTCATCTAATTGATTCGTTTCACATCCTCATATCTATTTATAGAATACAAGAGAATTCTTATTTTCCATACATACATCTCCATCTATTCCTCGTTCATTTTCATCTAATTGATTCGTTTCACATCCTCATATCTATTTATAGAATACAAGAGAATTCTTATTTTCGATATAAGATTTCTTTATGCATTTATTTATGCATAAATTCCAATTTAAGGAGATTAACACTTTCGAAATAAAAATCAATCTTTTATGCATCTTCCTATGCATAATTTCATTTTAAATGAGAATGACACTTTTGAATAGAAAATCAAATCTTTAATGCATCTTCCTATGCATAAAATCAAAATTGACGAAAATAACTCTTTTGAACTAAAAATAGATTTCTTTATGCATCTTTCCATGCATAAATCTAATTTAGTAGGAATTACACTTTTAGAATAAAAGAATTTTTCTTATGCATCCTATTTATGCATAAAATCAAAATATGATAAAAGTAACACTTTTATAATAAAATAATAATCTTTTTATGCATACCTTTATGCATGAAAATCAAATATGATAAAAGTAACACTTTTACAAATAAAATAATAATCTTTTATGCATACCTCCATGCATGAAAATCAATTATGATAAAAGTAACACTTTTACAATAAAATAATAATGTTTTATGCATACCTCTATGCATGAAAATTAAATATGATAAAAGTAACACTTTTACAATAAAATAATAATGTTTTATGCATACCTCTATGCATGAAAATCAAATATAATAAAAGTAACACTTTTACAATAAAATAATAATCTTTTATGCCTAAAAACTCATTCTGATGAAAGTAACACTTTCATAATAAAAGAAAATTATTTCTTTATGCATAAAAATCTATTTTGATGAAAGTAACACTTTCATTATTCCTTTATGCATAAGAATAATAATAATCAATATGCATCTTCTATGCATGAAAATGACACTTTTAGAGTATAGAATTGATAGGAATTACTCTTTAGCATAATAAAAGATAATTCTTATTTCTAAAAATTTTGCCATAATCTCCTTTGTATGGCTGACCATTTTTTAATTTTTCCTGCTTAATTATGTCTTAAAAATTAACTCTAATTGATTTAAAGTAATCTATACTATTAAAATTTACTTATAAAAGAGAAAACATTATAAAAAGTTTAATTCCAATAATTTTCACTTAACTAGGATAAAGAAGGGTTGACTCTAAGAAGAGAGAGGGGAAAAGCCTTTCGATCAAGGCATAACATCCATTTATCACTTCAAACAATCATAAACATTAGAAAAACATAAAATCAATAAAGAAAAATACAAGAATCTCTACTTACATAATTTCTTGGAGCTTTCCTTTAGCTTGATGGTTTGAGGGTTCAACTCTTGTTTGTAACAAGAGTGGCCACCAATCTTTGGAAGAGGGAAATGTCAAAAACTAGTGAATTATTAATAAATTCATAGTTCTTGGCTTGGGAGGAGCAGAGTAACAGTGCATAAAACACTATTAAGTTTCAACAAAGGGGAGGGCTTCTATTTATAGGAAAAAGTGAGCCTCTAACCAAGCCAATTGATTCTAGAATTTTCCAGATCAGTTTGGTCAATTTTTGACCATTTTTGGGTCAGTTTTGGTCACTTTTTGGATCTAGTTGAAACAGGAGAGAGGAGAGATGAAAATATCTCATTATTTGGGAGTTTAAAACTCATTCAAGCATGTGAAATAGGCGCCCTTTTCATGAGGGGAACTCCCCCATGCAGAGGTGTCAAAAATGCATCATTTCACCTAAATATCTCTCTTTTTTAACTATTAACCTTGTCCTTAGTCCTCTTCATCTTATGTGAGTATTTACTCATTTTTGGGGGATTTTCCTTTTATTTCTTCATTTATCTCCTCCCTACATTTGGATGAATCTTATTGGTCCATAGGAACCTTAATTTAAAATTTTAAAAAAATCTTCACTCTCAGGATAATGCCTCTTGAACAGATTATATTTAATTTCTAATGCACCTTCTGAAAATATTTTTGAACTTCTATTTCAGGGGAACTTATTTTAATAAGATGAGATATTTTTCTATCCAAAAATATTTAAAAACTGAATATTCTCTTTCTAGAATATTTTCTCTCTCTAGGCCAAAACTGGTAGAAACAAGATCTTTTATATTTTTGAAGAGGGATTTGATTACAGGGAAAGATATTGGACATCCTGAGAGGCTGGGGGAGGAATCTTACATTCTACCCCACTTAAAAAATGCGAGATGTGCTCATCTCGCAGGTGGAGTATGATCTCTTTCATCTTCTGCTTCTTCTTCAATCACTTCCAGCGTTACTGCCTTGGAAGTGGACGGCCGATTTTGGGAACAACTCTCTTTGACTTCCCCTATTCTGAGTTGGAGGTCCTGCACTTTGGACTGAAACTGCAGGTTGGATAGAGGGTCTACCTCTAGGATTTCCCTGATTTTGGCGGATAGAACCGCGATTACTCTCGAAGGAAGGGGCTGGAGTCTGGAATCTTGATCCCTGATTTTCCTGCCCTGAAAACCTTGATCCAAAAGGAGTTGGGCAATCCATACTGCGATGTCCAAATCCTTGACAGTTATAGCATTTCACTCTCTTATTCAAGGGTGGAAATTCTGAAGTTGAATTCCAGGGGATTGAGTTTTGGCAAAAGGACATTTCTTCCATTTTGGAACTTCCCATATCCTGGGTTTGACCTTGATATCTCTTAGGCGGAGGAAGGTTGGAATCACCTTCTGGGAATAAAAACCTTTTGAAAGGTGATGGTGCTGGCTTTGGCGGGACTTTGACATCAAAGGCTTTGGCGAAATCCTTCCCCATTCTTACTGCTTCGGCCATTGAGATAGGTTTAGCATTCTTGACTAAAGTATCCAATGGCTCGTTCATTCCCCGAATGAACTTGGCCATCAGCTGCTCTTCATCCAATTGAGGGGAATATTTAAGGATAAGGGCAAAAGCCTGATGGTACTCTTCAATTGTTCGGTTTTCCTGCTTTAGTTCCAAGAACTCATTCATCTTAATTTCAAGAAAGCCTAAGGACAGAACCTCTTTCTGAGGTAAGCCTTGAGATCAGTCCAGGTTTGGGTATTTCGGTCGAGACGGTTTGTCTCGCAGTGGTTTCTCCATGCCACTCTAGCTGTCTCCACTATCTTCAGCCTTGCAAGAGCCATTTTGCTCTTCTCATTGTACCTGGTGATATCAAAGTATTCTTCCATTGATTCGATCCACTTCTCCACAGTCTCGCCCTAGTTTTTCCCTTCACCCTTGAAAGGTCCAGGTTACGAACTATGAAGAGTTTTATGAACATCCAGGTCGAGCTCTTCTTCATCGAGTTGGGGGTTAACATTTCTACCATGACGATCTCGATCCATGTTCCTATCAATATGAAAATTCTTGTTAAGTCTCTTTATTTATGATTCAATCCAAATTTTGATTCAACTGATTCCGGGGTTCTCTAAATAGGTCGGCTCTCCATAGAATCAAGGGATAAAGATACTCATATAGAACGCATTATCAGTTGACAATTCATTCAGAATATCTCATTCATATCTTTAACACAAAAATGGTCCATCAGACTGAAATTTTCTATCTGAACAATCCTCCATGGGGATTTCAATTTTTTAGATTTTTAATTTATCATCCCTTAACTTGATCCACTGATCAAAAGTTAATAGTAGCAATCTGCCAACACAATCCACTAATCTCATAGTGATTGGCTGAAGTCAGTAACATCATTCCAGTTAAGAACATCATCACAAGGACTCATCCCATTCATCCTCATTGTTGTTTTGCTCAGCTTATTACATTTCAACCAAATTTCAGGGATAATCATTTTTCAATCAGAATCCAAATCAACTCATCAGTTCTCAACCAGAATTTAAAAATCATATCAATCACATTCGAATTCATCAACTAGATAGCATTAATGCTTATAATTTCAAGTCTTAGATTTACTCGTATATACTGCTAGTAAAGAGATGCAGTTATACCCTCGGTATATACGAGTAGTCATGGTTCTTGGAACTATAAGGTAAATACCATCATGTCTAGGACTCAAGCAAGTCAGGGATTCCATATAATTGTGGTACTTCCGAAGATCCAATTACCAATTTATGAATTTCAGTTTGAATATCAAATTGTATGAATTTTATCACACAATTACAACCTTTTAGTGCTTCTTGATAAAATTTTGACATATTTGGCTTCTCGGTTGATGCTCATTAGCCAAATAGCTGTGATACCAGCTGTGAGCTCCTTGTCCCCACCGCACAACGGATTCGGGGTGCTAGCAGCGGAAGTAACACATCTTGCACAGGGCAGGGTCCCACACTCGGGGCCTCGCCCACGGATATTGGGACAGGTGACTAATTCCTTGACTCTTCCAAACTGAAGTCGAAAAAACTTCTCTTGCTCGGAAAGCACGGGCGATTCCACCAGGATAACTTTTCCCTAACGTAGTCAAAAGCCTTAACTACCTGAAGTCATCTGACCGAACTCGTAAGTTCAATAGTCAGATCAAGGGATAGATTGCACTTGGATCATAGAGACCAATGCTTTTTTCCTCATCGAGGAGGCACAGCCGTTGATTCTTTTTCCATAGAACAATTTTTGTTCGGGATTTACTTCATCTATCGAACTAAACAAAAATTGAGTCTCGATTTACGGATCCATCAGTCCAGCCTAACCCCATCCACAGTCCCATGGGTTAGCCAACTGCCCAACCATTGTAGTAATGGGATCCAATTAAGAATTTGGTTAGGTTTTGTCAGAGGTACCAAGGAAAAGAGTTCCCAGGCCGCCTAGCTGGAAGTTCATGCAAACATAAACCTAGTCACACCACTTACACACCCAATATGAAATTGCCTTTTTCTCAGCATCAGCTAACTTTAAAACAATCCTTGAATGAAACCATTATGTCACTGATGACAATCCTCAAAATCTCTGGTTGAATCCATATTTCCAATCATACATTCATTGGTGCACTTATGGCATCATTGGCAACCAGAACGCTCAGGGGCCTTTTCAATAGTTCTTAGCTCATAGTACCCGACAATATTTTCACACATAAAAATCAAGATGGAATCCTCGTTGAAGATCAGCAAGATCAATTAACAGATCCATATAAGAGAGCCATGGACTCATCCGTTGATGACCAGCAAGGTCAATCAACCAGATCCATGCCCAGTTTCAGAAAACAACTCTTACTCCTTGTTCCAATATCTTCCACGACGCACGTGTGGGTATCTTCGGCGACCTAGAGCCCGAGCACCGTATGGTCAGCACCCTCTAGGATCCTTCGCAGGTCACCTAGCGCTTCACTCATAGGCCGCTTCCTTGGTCCCTCATCCACCGTACCGGAAGCTCACCATTTAAATCAAACTGAGTTTGGTCAAGACCTCGGCCGACCTTGCTACGCAAGACGTCCTCCATTGACTCTCCATCAGCAGTTGCAACTTTATCAGTTAGGTCTGCACGACCTTAATCACAAGATGGTCAAAATGCTTCCCCTGCATTCTTGACATAAAAAAGTCATTTACAAACAGGTCATAAATACAATTTCTATATTGAACTCTCGTCTTTCCACATTAATGCATATTATTTAATCCAATTCCAATTCATATGTGTATCCATTCTTGACCAGATACATCATTTTCTATCCCATCACATAGGATTCATTCACTTCACATAACATCCATTCCTATCTTTCTTAATTTACATTACGTCTCCTCACATCCATTTCTCATTATATCTCATTCGTTCAGGTCTTATATTATTCATTCACATTCTGATTCACATGACATCTCATCTCATCCATTCGCTCATATCGACTTCATATCCATTCACATTCATATTTGTATTCATTATTCCCCACACACATCCACATTCGTACATCCACATTCACATCTACATTTATACATCCATTTTCACATCCACATTCATACATCCACATCCAAATCCACATTCATACATCCACATCCATATCTACATTCATACATCCACATTCACATTCACATCCATATATCCATATCCACATTCCACATCCTCATTCACATTCACATACATCCACATTCCATATCTACATCCACATCCACATTCCATATCTACATCCATATCCCCATTCACACATCCACATTCATATTCACGTGCATCCACATTCACATTCCATATCTACATCCATATCCACATTCACACTTCCACATTCACATTCACATACATCCACATTCACATTCAAATTCACATCCAAACATCCATATCCACATTCACATCCTTATTCACATTTACATACATCCACCTCCACATTCCATTCACATCCAGACATCCATATCCACATTCCACATCCTTATTCACATTTACATACATCCACATCCACATTCCATATCTACACCCATATCCACATTCACACATCCACATTCACATTCACATACATCCACATTCACATTCACATTTTCATCCATACATCCATATCCACATTCCACATCTACATCATTTCTTTCACATACATATAACTACATCTATTCTTTCACATACATACATCTCCATCTATTCCTCGTTCATTTTCATCTAATTGATTCGTTTCACATCCTCATATCTATTTATAGAATACAAGAGAATTCTTATTTTCGATATAAGATTTCTTTAAGCATTTATTTATGCATAAATTCCAATTTAAGGAGACTAACACTTTCAAAATAAAAATCAATCTTTTATGCATCTTCCTATGCATAATTTCATTTTAACACTTTTGAATAGAAAATGAAATCTTTAATGCATCTTCCTATGCATAAAATCAAAATTGACGAAAATAACTCTTTTGAACTAAAAATAGATTTCTTTATGCATCTTTCCATGCATAAATCCAATTTAGTAGGAATTACACTTTTAGAATAAAAGAATTTTTCTAATGCATCCTATTTATGCATAAAATCAAAATATGATAAAAGTAACACTTTTATAATAAAATAATAATCTCTTATGCATACCTTTATGCATGAAAATCAAATATGATAAAAGTAACACTTTTACAAATAAAATAATAATCTTTTATGCATACCTCTATGCATGAAAATCAATTATGATAAAAGTAACACTTTTACAATAAAATAATAATCTTTTATGTATACCTCTATGCATGAAAATCAAATATGATAAAAGTAACACTTTTACAATAAAATAATAATCTTTTATGCATACCTCTATGCATGAAAATCAAATATGATAAAAGTAACACTTTTACAATAAAATAATAATCTTTTATGCCTAAAAACTCATTTTGATGAAAGTAACACTTTCATAATAAAAGAAAATTATTTCTTTATGCATAAAAATATATTTTGATGAAAGTAACACTTTCATGATAAAAGAAAATTATTCCTTTATGCATAAGAATAATAATAATCAATATGCATCTTCTATGCATGAAAATGACACTTTTAGAGTATAGAATTGATAGGAATTACTCTTTTAGCATAATAAAAGATAATTCTTATTTCCAAAAAATTTACCATAATCTCCTTTGTATGGCTGACCATTTTTTAATTTTTCCTACTTAATTATGTCTTAAACATTAACTCTAATTGATTTAAAGTAATCTATACTAATCAAAATTCACTTATAAAAGAGAAAACATTATAAAAAATTTAATTCCAATAATTTTCACTTAACTAGGATAAAGAAGGGTTGATTCTAAGAAGAGAGAGGGGAAAAGCCTTTCGATCAAGGCATAACATCCATTTATCACTTCAAACAATCATAAACATTAGAAAAACATAAAATCAATAAAGAAAAATACAAGAATCTCTACTTACATAATTTCTTGGAGCTTTCCTTTGGCTTGATGGTTTGAGGGTTCAACTCTTGTTTGTAACAAGAGTGGCCACCAATCTTTGGAAGAGGGAAATGTCAAAAACTAGTGAATTATTAATAAATTCATAGTTCTTGGCTTGGGAGGAGCAGAGTAACAGTGCATAAAACACTATTAAGTTTCAACAAAGAGGAGGGCTTCTATTTATAGGAAAAAGTGAGTCTCTAACCAAGCCAACTGATTCTAAAATTTTCCAGATCAGTTTGGTCAATTTTTGACCATTTTTGGGTCAGTTTTGGTCACTTATTGGATCTAGTTGAAACATGAGAGATGAAAATATCTCATTATTTGGGAGTTTAAAACTCATTCAAGCACGTGAAATAGGAGCCCTCTTCATGAGGGAAATTTTCCCATGCAGAGGTGTAAAAAATGCATCATTTTACCTAAATATCTCTCTTTTTTAACTATTAACCTTGTCCTTAGTCAACTCTTCATCTTATGTGAGTATTTACTCATTTTTGGAGGATTTTCCTTTTATTTCTTCATTTATCTCCTCCCTACATTTGGATGAATCTTATTGATCCATAGGAACCTTAATTTAAAATTTCAAAAAAATCTTCACCCCCAGGATAATGCCTCTTGAACAAATTATATTTAATTTCTAATGCACCTTCTGAAAATCTTTTTGAACTTCTATTTCAGGGGAACTTATTTTAATAAGATGAGATATTTTTCTATCCAAAAATATTTAAAAATTGAATATTCTCTTTCTAGAATATTTTCTCTCTCTAGGCCAAAACTGGTATAGAAATAAGATCTTTTATATTTCTGAAGAGGGATTTGATTACAGGGAAAAATACTGGACATCCGGAGAGGCTGGGGGAGAAATCTTACAATGGAGTCCTAACTGATAAAGTTACAACAGCTGACGGAGAGTCAACAGAGGACGTCTCGCATAGCAAGGTCGGCTGAGGTCTTGACCAGCCTCGGTTTGATTTAAATGGTGAGCTTTCGGTACGGTGGATGAGGGACCAAGGAAGCGGCCTATGAGTGAAACGCTAGGTGACCTGCGAAGGATCCTAGAGGGTGCTGACCATATGGTGCTCGGGCTCTAGGTCGCCGAAGATACCCACATGTGCATCGAGGAAGATATTAGAACAAGGAGTAAGAGTTGTTTTTTGAATTCGGGCATGGATCTGCTTGATTGACCTTGCTGGTCCTCAACGGATGAGTCCATGGCTCTTTTATATGGATCTGTTGGTTGATCTTGCTGATCTTCATCAACGGTCTGGATTTTTATAAGTGAACTCCGATCCAGCCTCCCCATCCGGCCCGTGGGTTAGCCAACCACCCGACCACTGAATTGGTGGGATTCCTTTATAAAGATTTGATTGGGTTTTTGCCCGGGTACCGAGGAAAAGAGTTCCCAGGCCCCCTAGCCGGTGATTCATACAAAAATCAAATAGGCAGACCACATACACACCCAATATGAAATTGCCATTTATAACATATTCGACTGGCTTTAAGACAATCCTTGAATAAAATCATAACATTTTCGATCATCATTTTCCAAAATTCCAAGTCCATTGTATTACAAAAATGCATCATCTGAACTCTTCTTTGAAGACCAGCTGACCAACCAACGAGATCAAGTATCAAATTTTGTTCCCAAAAACCTTTCCTTTTTGTCCATCAGATATCTTCCTCAACGTACGCTTGGGTGTCCTAGAAACCGCGAGCCGGTGCATTGCTTGGTCAGAACCCTCTAGGATCCTCCTGAGGTGTCCTAGCACTTCACTTAGGGACCGCTTCGTCGGCCCTCGCCCACCGTACCGGAAGCGCACCATTTTAACCGTACCGAGGCTGGTCAAGACCTCGGCAGGCTTTGCCGTGAAGCGACGTCCCTTGACGACTCCCCACCAGCTGTTCCAACAAACCTCCTTTAGAAAACATAAGCCAAATGCTTCCTCCAACATTCAGGCGTAAAACAGTCCTTTGAATGAAAAACAGAGTTTCTAATGTAAGTGAGATTCTAGTTTGAGATTCCCAGTTTCATAATGAGGATCCTTGATCTCTCATGAGGGTAATCTACCTGTCACTTTATCCATTTATCCAACTAGATTCTTGGTGAGATTGGTCAGGGAAAAACTAGATTCTTAGTGAGATTGGTCAGGGAAAAACTAGATTAGTTTAGGTAGTCTAATCTTTGGATTTAGTAATTGGAATTGGTCACGAAGTTTTTGTCTGATTCAATTCGAGAGAAAGACAATTAGGTTTACTGTCCGACCTCACGTAGTCTAACTAAATTCATTCAGTTTAGTTCTACCAGGATTACTTTAAACTAAACATCTAGTTTTTGGGTAAATATCCATTTAGTGATTTTTCCAATTCAATTATCCAAGATTTTCTTTTTCCTACATAAATTCTCAGCCTTAATTCATTAGGTAGAATTACGATGGAAATTCATCTTTTGACATTAGAATTTTATTCAAATCCATCTTTTCTGAATTATCATGAAAATTCATCTTTTAACTAAAATATCAATACCTATTTTTTTTTGAATAAACTTGAAATCCTTCTTTTTCTCATTTCAATGAGTGCAATCCAATTATCATGGGAATTCCTCTTTTTCCTAAATTAAATCTATTAAAATTCTTCTTAGAAATTACATAAAAATAACCATTAATTCCTTTAAGCTAAAAATTCCACTTTTCTCATCTAAACATTTGAATTCCAATATAGTAGGAGTCCCTCTTATATGGTTTAAACTTATCTATGCAAAAAGATAAATTTAATTAAATTTTTCTCTTAATATTTAAATAAAAATCTTCATTAATTCCTTTGCACTAGGAATTATACTTCCCTTATTTAAATATTTGAATTTCAATATGGTAGGAATTCCTCTTTTATCATAAAAGTTTATCTATACAAAAAGATAAATTTAACTAAAATCTTTCATAAATTATACATTATTTTAGCATTCCAATTTTATTCTTTAAATCATTGGAATACATGGATTTCCAATGTCTTGGGGATTACTCTTTTAACATAAAAATAAATTATCAAAATTTTCTCTTTTTTCTAATTTACTAATTATGCATAATCATAAAAATAAATTTCTTCATGATTACAATGAGAATAATTCAATTAATCTAGGATGATAATTCCTAGAATATGGTAGGAAGTCCTCTTTTCATATTATGAATGAAAATATTTTGTGTTTATTTTATAAAAATTTTGCTATTACTGATAATTCTCAATTTAATTGAGAGAATGAAGTTTAATATTATTAGTATGATTAGAATGACCACTAATTGGATCATTATCCAATTATGGATTGATTCATAATTTCTCTATGAAATAAATATCATAAAAGCATGAAAAGGCCATTATTTTGGCCTCCAATTAAACAAGCAGAAAAATTACTTTTGGATTAGAGAAATGCTTCATGAGAAGCTTCATTTGGATTGAGAATAGGTCATAGGAATGACCTCTCTTTGGGGGGAGAGAGAGAAATGCTTAAAAACCATTAAAATTAAGAATAAATGAAAATTTATGTGTTTCTTTATTACAATACATTAAAACATTTCAATAATATTCAAAAACCATTCAAATTAAAGCTTCTCAAGCTTGAGAGGGGTTGAGAAGAAAGAAACATTTAGAAATTATAGAAAAAAAGACCATAATCCACTCTCTACCTCCTAAAATGCTTGATTCTTTAGTCATCACTGTAGAGGCCCCCAACAAATCAGTTGGTTTGGTATGTCGTAGGAGTCACCAAGGAAGATTGAAGAGAGAGAGAAGCTCCAATCTCTTCAATTTTGTAGAGGTTTTTAGAGGATGATAGAAATTAAGCTTAGTTTAGAGTAATATCGGCATAGTTTAGTTCACAGATAATAATACAAAGGAATGAGGGTCTATTTATAAGAGAGGGAGGCCACTAACTAAGTCCAACTGAGTTCTAGAATTTTGCAGCTTCAGTTTGGCTAAATTTGGACAAGTTTTCGACCAGTTTGGCTCCCTTCTTTATTTGGTTTGATTTAGGAGAGAGGAGAGACAAAAATATCCAATTATTTTTGAGTTTTTAACTCATCCAAGCATGTGAAATAGGCACCTCCTTAAAGGTCTCCCTTTTCCTTACACATGTGTCAAAAATAAATGATTACTCCAAAATATCTTATTTTTTTATTAATACATCATAATTTTTAACTAATAAACCTAGTACTTGGTCAACTCTTCATCTTATGTGGGCATTTACTCATTTCTGGGTATTTTCTTTTGTTCTTTGGATTTATCTTGTCCCAACACTTGGATTAATCTTATTGGTCTATAGGAACCTTAATTGGACCATAATTAAAAAAAATTAAAAATCTAGACCCTTAGGCTAAGGTCTTCTGAATCAATTTTAATTAATTCCAATTGCACCTTGCCAAATCTATTTTGATTTTTTGTTTCAAGGAAACATTTTTTGATATTTGAAGAATTTATTTATCCAAAAATATCCTAATTTTGATTTACCACTCTCTAGAATTTTTTTTATCTCACTAGGCAAAACAAGGAAAAATGATATTTTCTTGTATTCAGAATCATAGAAAGATTACAAGGGATTGAAGTAGAGGCTTAATTGATATTCAGGCTGAGGAGAAATTTATAAGTATCAGAGCAATCTCTAGTTAATTATTGTTGATTTTTTTGAAGTAAATTTTAATATTTACTAATAAAAATATTATTTTATTGACTTGTGTTGATGATTTGCACATGGATCATCGATATGGTGATTGGAACATGTGTTACTACAATTCAATGGATGAATCGACATTGCGGGAGAATTTCATGAGTTTAATGCTATTTTTTTTATTTTTTATGGTTTAAAATAAGCATTAATGGAAATTTTTATGAAAATACCACATATTTTATTGTGGATATTTTAAATAAAATGGATTCCCTAATTTTTAGAATTTCTAGGAATTTTTTTCTAATTTTTTATGAATTTTTTTGAGCATTTTTATGGTTAAAATATACATTTTTATACATTTTTGCGAGTTTTTCCGCGGGTATGTGATCAAATTTTTGTCGATTTTCTGCTAAAATGCAATAGGGGACATCATGTTGATGCATGAAATGCTCTCCCGTGTGTGTGGGACCCTCTCTGCCTCTCAATTCTGATTTTTTCTTCTTTTTTCCTCTCCCACCGTGTGAATTTCTCTTGAAAGGGGATTTTTAATTAAATATTAATCATAATTAATATTTAGTTATGATTAAGCTTACTTTAATTGAAAAGATTAATTAAGGCTTAATCCTCCTCTGAGAAGGAGGGGGTGGAGAATGAGAAATGGATGGAGAAGAAGGAGAGGAGAGAGGGGAGAGGGAGTCTCCTCTCCTCTCAGCTTTTGCGCACGCCGGGGTGGGGGGGTTTGCTGAGGTGAGCGGAAAAAACGCCATCCTATTCATGTCTCTGGCCCCCGTGGCATTGGGGCTACTAAGTACACTAGGTATATTTGATCTCCCTCCATAACATAGTGACTTAAGATTTCAGGGGGGCAGGCTTGTTGGCTCTAGGGTTTCATAAGTGGGAACTTTTGAAATTTTCTCCTCGTTCCCATCTTTAAAGATTTCAATTGGATTTAACTGACGGATTGGTGCAACTCTTGGAAGTAGGGGTTGAGGCAGAAGAACCGAGGGTGGTAAGGGCATTTCGGGCGGCAGCCTCAGGATTCCTCTTTGGGCCACTTCTTGGCCTGGTTAAGGTGCGTTATTATGGAGTGCTAGCGCTGGCTGGCAAGGCCTGAGGTAGAGCCTGAGCTAAGGCAACTCTCTGATGATAGCAGTTTGAGACTTCATGATTTTTCCATTTTACACAATAGGTACAATAAAGGTTAGGGACATGATCTCAGATGTGGACACTTTGTTCCTATATGGTTAGCTTGATAGACCGGGCACCAGCTCATTCTTTGGATAGAGATGGGGTTGAACTCCCCGATCTCAACCTTGGCTAGTTCTCCATCGCATTGGGTCATTTTTTACATTAAGGCAATGGCCAATTTCTCAACTTGTTGTCCAAACCTGGACTCTTGCCTTTCCCCTCGGCTAGTGGTCTTAAAAGAAGCTTTTGATGTGCCCTCATGACGTTCGCTTTTAGAAGGCCATGGGCGTGCACTTTTAAATGAAGGAAGGAACAGGCGTTTGCTCAAGAATGAAAGGAGTGGGTGTTCCAAGTTGGGTCAAGAATGGAATGGGTGTGGCGAAGATGCCACGAATGTTTGCTTCTAAAGGCTAAATGGAACGAACATTTTCTCTCAGAAGGAGAAAGGAACAAGCATTCGCTTCCTGAATCAGGCGACAAAGGGAATGGCATAGGTGTGGCACGTAAAGCAAATGGCCATTTGCTTCTCAGAGCAGCTAGCAAAGTGCTTTTTTTGCTTGGTTTTTCCTCTAATTCGTGCTGATTCAGGTGTTTTTCCACTAAATTTTTTTGTGTTTTTGATTTAATAGAGAGCTAGACGTAGTCTCTAGCTATCTATTGGTGCCTGCAATGCATAATTAAAACTTACTAATTAAGATTAATTTGTAGATTAAAGCTAGATGCAAACTTGAAGAAAAAGGAACATAAAATCAAGGTTTTGCATGAATGTTAAGGGCAATGTGAGAGCACTTACTTGCTTCTCCCGTGCTCGGTGAAGATTTTAACACTCCAATGCTCGATTAATCTTCAATGCTCTGGGTAATAACCATAAAAAATAGAAACAAACACAAAATCAAAAAACCAACCGGTGAATTTGCACTCCAACCGGGCTAATCAAAGATAATAGCAAATGAATAGAGTGGAGGACCCTAAGCCAAATGCATTCCTCGACAGCGGCACCAAAGATATTAAGGATAACATGCTACCTTGCACACAAGAAGGAAAGAGAGAAGAGAAGAGAGATACAAGCAAGGGTCGAGTCTAGAGAGTTGCACTTAGCCAACCCTAAAGGGTTAACTCCCCCATGTGAAGCCGCTAGGGGCTCACTCCACCTCTTCTTGTGTCACCCAAGAAGAGATCCAATGGCTAGGTAGAGAGCAAGAAGGAGGGATCTATGGAGAGCTCAACCTTTGCCTCATGAAACTAGCACACAAAAGGGACTTGGTAGATAGCAAAGAGAGGTTAGAGAAGAAGAGAAATGAGAGCATTACCATCCCTACTTACATACACCAATCAATCAAACATGCAAGAAAGCAAAAACATAAGGTAACATGCATCCACAAGTTAAAATGAGAAAGAGAGATTAGGAGGCAAGATCAAATGAGACAAATGGGACTTTCCCTTTTCATATTTCATAAAATGACTTATATACAAGAGCTCATAATTACAATAGTCGACCACCCATTTACAATTGGGGGCCCAAAACTAGTCTTCCTAGTCTTTCTAGCTCTATGTACAATTATTCCTTATGACCAGCATTACACAAGCCATAATCTCGGTCATCCCATGTCCCTTATACAATAAGCGCATTCCACAGTTACAAAAGATAGATTACAAAGAGTGTGGCCACGCTAAAGGTAATGTTAACCAGAGTGGTTAACAGGCTTGCACAGACTTCAGCCAGTATATTCACATGACCAATGTGCTTGTGCCATATGTAAATATCTGCAATGACACCTATTCCATGTGCAAACATGGCTGCCTTTACCTCAGGCATGTTCATGTCGTCCAAAGTAAACATCTTGCCATTTTCTGCTACCCTTTGCAACCAAGTGACATACACACCCAATATAAAATTGCCTTTTTCTCAGCATCAGCTAACTTTAAAACAATCCTTTAATGAAACCATTATGTCACTGATGACAATCCTCAAAATCTCTGGTTGAATCCATATTTCCAATCATACATTCATCGGTGCACTTATGGCATCATTGGCAACAACCTGAACGCTCACCACCTTTTCACTCACAAGGGCCTTTTCAATAGTTCCTAGCTCATAGTACTCGACAATATTTTCACATATAAAAATCAAGATGGAATCCTCGTTGAAGATCAGCAAGATCAATCAACAGATCCATATAAGAGAGCCATGGACTCATCCGTTTTGAGGACCAGCAAGGTCAATCAACCAGATCCATGCCCGGTTTCAGAAAACAACTCTTACTCCTTGTTCCAATATCTTCCACGACGCACGTGTGGGTATCTTCGGCGACCCAGAGCCCGAGCACCGTATGGTCAGCACCCTCTAGGATCCTTCACAGGTCACCTAGCGCTTCACTCATAGGCCGCTTCCTTGGTCCCTCATCCACCGTACCAGAAGCTCACCATTTAAATCGAACCGAGGCAAGTCAAGACCTCGGCCGACCTTGCTATGCAAGACATCCTCCATTGACTATCAGCAGTTGCAAGTTATATCAGTTAGGTCTCCATGACCTTAATCACAAGATGGTCAAAATGCTTCCCCAGCATTCTTGACATAAAACAGTCATTTACAAACAGGTCATAAATACAATTTCTATATTGAACTCTCGTCTTTCCACATTAATCCATATTATTTAATCCAATTCCAATTCATATGTGTATCCATTCTTGACCAGATACATCATTTTCTATCCCATCACATAGGATTCATTCACTTCACATAACATCCATTCCTATCTTTCTTAATTTACATTACATCTCCTCACATCCATTTCTCATTATATCTCATTCGTTCAGGTCTTATATTATTCATTCACATTCTGATTCACATGACATCTCATCTCATCCATTCGCTCATATTGACTTCATATCCATTCACATTCATATTTGCATTCATTATTCCCCACACACATCCACATTCGTGCATCCACATGCACATCTACATTTATACATCTATTTTCACATCCACATTCATACATCCACATCCAAATCCACATTCATACATCCACATCCACATCTACATTCATACATCGACATTCACATTCACATCCATACATCCATATCCACATTCCACATCCTCATTCACATTCACATACATCCACATTCCATATCTACATCCACATCCACATTCCATATCTACATCCATATCCCCATTCACACATCCACATTCATATTCACATGCATCCACATTCACATACCATATCTACATCCATATCCACATTCACACTTCCACATTCACATTCACATACATCCACATTCACATTCACATCCAGACATCCATATCCACATTCACATCCTTATTCACATTTACATACATCCACCTCCACATTCCATTCACATCCAGACATCCATATCCACATTCCACATCCTTATTCACATTTACATACATCCACATCCACATTCCATATCTACATCCATATCCACATTCACACATCCACATTCACATTCACATACATCCACATTCACATTCTCATCCATACATCCATATTCACATTCCACATCTACATCATTTCTTTCACATACATATAACTACATCTATTCTTTCACATACATACATCTCCATCTATTCCTCGTTCATTTTCATCTAATTGATTCGTTTCACATCCTCATATCTATTTATAGAATACAAGAGAATTCTTATTTTCGATATAAGATTTCTTTACGCATTTATTTATGCATAAATTCCAATTTAAGGAGACTAACACTTTCAAAATAAAAATCAATCTTTTATGCATCTTCCTATGCATAATTTCATTTTAAATGAGAATGACACTAGAAAATCAAATCTTTAATGCATCTTCCTATGCATAAAATCAAAATTGATGAAAATAACTCTTTTGAACTAAAAATAGATTTCTTTATGCATCTTTCCATGCATAAATCCAATTTAGTAGGAATTACACTTTTAGAATAAAAGAATTTTTCTTATGCATCCTATTTATGCATAAAATCAAAATATGATAAAAGTAACACTTTTATAATAAAATAATAATCTTTTATGCATACCTTTATGCATGAAAATCAAATATGACATTAGGGAAAATTTGGACTCAAAAAGGGGCCTTGTAAGAGATCCCTTGGGATGGTGATGTGGACAAAGCAAGCCAATAAACCCACATATAATATTGGAGGGTACGTGCGTCATTTTTGAGTTCTGTATTCTATTAAGTGACATGTAGGGTGTTTTTTAATTCAAAACAATGCCTCTTAAGTATAGTTTTTTATTCCCACTATGGTGCCTTATTTTATTGAAAAAAGACACCACTCTCTTTCTTCATTACACTTTTGAATGTAACGAAGCCAACTTTGCTAACCAAACTTGAACCGAACTTCGTCCCTGCGCTGCAACCCATCATCTTGCATTGACTCCCTCATTGTCTTCCCGACTCCACAACCACAACCACTCCAAATCCGAATTGTTTTGAGCGGGAGGTTTTTGATTTTCTCTTGTTCTCAAGGCGGCAAGTTTTGAAAAAGGATGGAAAAGTATTCATTCTTCATGCGCCATACCTGCTTGTGCATGAATAACAATCCCATTTCTTACCTTTTTCAAGTGAGGGTTGTGCTTACAAGTACTCTGTACATTTTGGCTCATCCAAGATACCAACAAGTTTGTTTGATGGACAAGGAGGTATTATTTAGTGATGTTGTCTTTTGGTTTTAATGAAGCAATCTTCTTCACGGGAGATAAGTGTAATATCTTTGGTTTTTTTTGGTTAAAGTGTGAGTTCATGATGCTTTTTGGTGTTGTTAAAGCACAGAACAATGCAATGGAACCTGTGAAGCAAAAGAAGAAAAAGGTGGACATCCACTTCCAAGTAGAACCCGATTATGCTCCCTGCTATAAGAGAAATTGGTCTAGGCCAGCATGCAAAGCCCACATTACTGAGCTTCGAAATGAAGGAAAGAAAAATATGGACCTATAGTTGGATGGTAGGATTTACCCACCAGATCCAACCTCCTCTCAATCTCCATCATTCTTTGGGTTGACAAGTTTCTTCAAGTTTGTGTGTGAGGGTGAAAATGGATTGCTTGGATATTGCAAAAGACTGTTTGGCCAATGTCAAAGTATCTTTGAAGACATTTGAGTGATAGAGATTCCAGAATAAAAATGCTTGAAGGTGCGAATTTTTACTTGGCATCGATCACAACAGCTTTGCAAGCTTCAAACGAGGACAAAGCAAAAGTTTGTGCTGGGTTACAAAAAGAGTTTGATCATTTGTAGCAGACTATTTGTAAGATGCAGGACACTATTAAGGAGAAGAATGAAATTTTGGCAGTTCGAGAAATCAACAATTTCACATTGGAGAGTGAGAATGCACACCTTCGAAAACAACTTGAAAAGTTCAACAAAAAATTGCAATATTTGAAAGACATGCCATTGGGTGCTCGATTACGCAAGAGACAGATCAAACCATTGGAAGAACTCAATGTTGGAGGTGGCCAATGGAAGCGTCGTGTAAAAGCTTGCAGGTATTGGGATCTATAATTTCTTTGAGCTTAAATTTCTTTGAGCACTCACTTTTCATTTTCATCTTTAGTTCCTTTTTTGGAGATGGGGGATTGGGTGTGGGGGTGGTATAGTTAGATGAATGATGGACTGAAATAGCTATCATTGTTGCTTCAGGATGGTCATAGATGTTGTGGGCCCAAAAGAGCAAGGTTCTGATATATTTGGCAAAGTTCTGACAAAAGACATCGTGGAGTCAGCAATACAGAATCCTAAGTTTGCAAGACTTCGATCAGACATAGCAAATCAATCCTTGCAGGAGGTGAGTGAAGCATTCACGCCTGCAGATGCACAAGGTATATGTGACATGGCTGGTATAAGCACAAAGTCTTACAGGATGTTGTTTAATAAAGTTAAAGAGGGTTTCAATTGTAAGCTTGGAAAAAAAACAGTAATTCCCATTCCAAAACCATTTCACTTGAACAAAGCTCAAAATATTCTCAACTTGGGAATGGTCGAACTTGTTGGAGAGCCTTGTCACGTGTCTAGTCTAGTACATTGACAGTGACTAAAAAGAGCGAGGAACAGAAAATCATAGAGCTTACAGAGTTCAACAATTTCATCATGGATGTTCGAAAATTACAAATGGCTATGGTGAAATTTTATGACATCAATGTACATGAGTGCAATGGAAGGCTGAAATTTGTTTTAAAACTGGATGAGAGTGAGGTGATCAAAGGACAGAAGCTGGAAAGGGTTAGCATTACTTTAATGAATAGAGATTTGGATGCAAGACGTTCCTAGCAAACCATGTTTTGGAGGTGCAAAAGCCAGTAAGTTCTTATCTAATCATACCCAGAGAGGTCATCTGGGTACAGATTTTGAGGTGTGGAGGAAGCTTCATGCAGCTGTACCTGATCGAGGCTCTTCAAGACAAGCAAGGGTGGCAAAGTCCAAAGCGTGGTTGGCATTTGATTGCCTAGCACCTTTGTTGCAAAAAGCAAGGTTTGAAGATGGGGATGTTGAGAAATTTGAGGCAGTTGTGACAGAGTTCTACACTAGCTATGAAAAGGCATGGGGTGCGACAAACTTGACACAATACATGGTTATTACTTGAAAACCTACAGCTTTGAGTTTTTTTTGTTGTTCAAAAAATATTGTACAATACTAAATGTCTTGTTGTTGTTGAGCATTTGTAGCACATTTTGCATGCACATGGAACCTTTTTTGCGGAAGAGTTTTGAAGCCTTGGGATTTGGTCTACCCAAGGCATGGAAAGATCTCATTGGCAAGCACGTTTTGCCTATCAAAGGGCCACTCAACATGGAGGAGGAATGAAGAAAAGTAATCCCATGAAGCAACTATGTCAGTGGTGGTATAGGCGGATTCAAGTGAGGGCTCGTGTGAAGATCAAACAGTCTGAATCAGCTGTGTCATGTGCAATAAGAAAGGTTCAGGCTGAACGGAGACGTTCAATATATGTCTCCTCACAGGGAAAGCAGAATCATGCTGAATGGCTAAGACAACGACAAAGACAGGGCAGAGTGTGGAAGAAAATTGATCATTGAAATACATATTATAAAACAATGATGTAACTGTGAAAGATTTTAAAAGAACAAGAGCTTTCATCTATGTCCCATATAAATGTTTTCAATATATATACATTTCATAGTTTTTAATGGTAAGCAAGAAGAGTATTGAGAAATATGAAGAAACTTCTTAGCAACTGGAACAATCTAAATCTGTTAATCAGGAGCAGCCCAAACGAGCCTTTTTTGATGAAGTTTCTGCATCATCTTCTTCATCCTCTATCAATGGCACAACAGGGACCTTTGGCCTTGCTGTTCTAAGAAGATGCTTCTTCCCGCAATCACTCAACAGATTAGGATCTGTGATTCCACATGCCAACCCGTAAGCAGCATATGTTAAATAATATTTACATCTCAACGAATATACTCCAGGTCCCTCTCCAAAAATTCGAACAGCTGCTTGCCGCTCCAGAAGTATTGCCTTGTTTGCATTCAGCCTTAAGTGATAGCCACCTAAATACCTAGATAGAGTCTCTATCACCATCAGAGGAAAACTTGCATTGTCCTTGGAGAAGCTAGCGTGACATATATCACAATTTGAGGGAATTTTAGGCGATGTATATATGTTCCTAGTGTCGAATCGTGGCCCAATCCCGCCATACGCTTGCCTGAAGCACGTTTGAGGAATGTGTCTTCATATATTTCCAACTGAAAAAATAAAGGAGCATTAGCCAGAAACAACATCACCAAACATTTCAGGACAAAGTTGATAAAGCCAAATCCACAACAAAAAAAAAACTAACCTCTTGGTTCTCATCTGCTTCAAGCAAGGCGTCTTGCCATAAATTAGTGCTCGAACTAGGAACGGTTTTTGCTGACTTATTTGGCACATCCCTAAACCCTCCCATGTTGGTAATATTCAGTCTTTCCCTTGCTTCTTGTAGCTCTTCCTCTGTGGCATCTTTTCCTTCATATTTAAGGGCATCAGCATAGATCATCTTTAGTGTTGCTGCAGCAGATAGGAACTCGGTGTCTTTCACATGGCTATCCACTAGTAAGTACTTATCTATCCCATCATCATCTACAAAATTGTCATCGACCTCCAGATTTTGGGCTATGAAAGCTATGCAATGGTCCTCCCTTAAGTTAAATACATGTTGTATGTCTGTCAGCAATATATACTCTGAATCTCCTACTTGGTAGGAGTAATGGCATTGGAATGGGGGAGGAGTCATCTGATTCAATCACAAGCTGACCTATATCATTGTTTTGTTCTCTAACTGCCTCAATATCAACCGCCGAACTGAGCTTCCTCTCTTCTTCAACATTGAACTCCTCAATCACATGAGGAGTGTCCTCCTCTTCAGCAACATCCTCAACGGTGGGACTAGCCTGACGAGAAATCGTGTCTTCACTTTCATTTGTTGCATGCGGCTCTGTACATTCTTCATTTGTTAATTGCACGTTCATGTGCAAGAAGCATAAGAAGGCATAAGAGTATTCCATCAAGCGGCATTTTCTTTTGTGAAAAGGGCATAGCAAAGCTCTCTTCTTATCACATGGTACCTTGTGCCAATCCCTGTTTAACCTTCTCCGGCGACACCTTGAGATTAAAATGAATGTGATTTTTTCCATCAATCATCATTGGTTCTTCATTTCGAGCTCGTCAACTCTTGCTTTGCCTCTTCAAAGTATCCATGATGGCTAGAAAATGTATCCTCCAGAGAAAAATCACAATTGAACATCAACGAAATTGCAGGGTGCAAATCATGACGTCGACATTTGTAGAGGAAGTCATACAACAGAGTTGCAGGTGTTTCTTTAATCTCTTCGTCCACATCAAACTCGACTTAAACTTGCACCATGGCTGAATTCAAGGGTGTAGATAAGACATGGAAAATATTAGTTTAAGCAATGAATCAAGAGACAGTCGATCTTAAACAACAAATCTCTGTGTGGTGTGAATGGATTCAACATAACGCGAGAGGAGATGCCAGAGGAATCTAGGTATTCCCCCTCGCATTGTAGTGAATCTATTTTCCCTAACGCAAATAAACTTGCAGCTTAGTCAAGGACCTCTTCTTGCGTTATGGTGAATCGATTCACCATAATGCGAGGAGGAATATTGTGCTTCCTATGGGACCTTCGCTCGCATTATGGTGAATTGATTCACCGCAACATGATGACTTTATCATCCTTTGGCAACGCCTCTTACGTTATGGTGAATTACAAATAAAGATAGCTCTCAAGTACCCATACTGAGAGAGGAGGTGTCAAACGAATTAAAATACTCTTCTTCGCAGTCAATTCACCATAAGGCGAGGAGTCATAGGTTTTCAATTCACCTTAACGCGATGAAAAGACAAAGCAAGGAGTTTTGCACGAATGAAACCAAAAGAACGAAATAACAAAAGAAGAAGGAAGCACAAAAGAGATAAAAATACCAGGAAAACGAACTGTATACAAACGTCGCAGCAGATGGAGATGGAGGTTGGAGGTTTGTCTTTGACGTTGGATACAGGAGGATGAAGGAGGATGATTGATGAAGGAGGGTTGGAGGAGATAGTCAGTCATTGATGGAGATGAAGGTCGTTGGTGGGGAGATAAATGAGAATACGAACTCCAAGAGAGGCAATAAATGAGATGAGTATCCTAGAAAATCCGTTTTTAATGCTATGCGACACGTCAACGCCGCGTTTTCACCCGCCATTCCATGAATGCCACGTGGTAGTCCGTCGTGTACCTAGCACGTGTACAAGCTATAAAGTTTAATCAAAGCCCTTTTAAATGCTATGCGACACGTCAACGCCGCCTAGTTGCCCTGGCAGCCTGCCAGCACGTGTGTTCGCTCTAAAGACTAATCAAAGCCGTTAATCACGCCACCTTTTCGTCCTCTTATCGATTTTGCCTTGTCCGTCCTCCTGCTTGCCTCCAGGTGACTTCCGACTACCGCCATAGTACTGAACCAATATTCAACCTCCTGCACGACAGCCTCCATCCATTCTCACGCAAGAAATGTAAGTTTTTGTATATTACTTGATTGTTTTGTAAGTTTCTTGTATATTGCTTGTTTGTTTTGTTTTTTCTTCGACTGTTTGCCCTGTGCCATTGTTTTTTCTTTGACTGTTTGCCTTCTGCCATGGTGATTCAATTCACCTTAAAGCACACGACGGGCCATTAGAATCTCAATACGCTCCATGTCTTATGGTGAATCGAATCACCATGGCAGAAGGCAAACGTAAGAGATTCGCGATAATCCTCCTCCCATTGTAGTAAATCGATTCACTATAACGCGAGGAGGATTGTTTTGCTTTGACTGGCCCTTAGTCTCGCGTTATGGTGAATCGATTCACTATAACGCGAGGAGGATTGTTTTGCTTTGACTGGCCCTTAGTCTCGTGTTATGGTGAATCGATTCACCGTAACGCAAGACCAAAGGGTAAAGGATTCACGATAATCCACCTCTTATTGGTGTCAATTAATTCACCTCCTACACGACAGTCTCCATCCATTCCCACTCATAGAATGTGATGAAAGTGTATTACTTGATTATTTTGTGAGTTTCTTGTATAATCCTTGATTGTTTTGTTTTTCCTTCGACTATTTGCCCTCTGCCATTGTTTTCTCTTCGACCGTTTGCCCTCTGTCATGGTGATTCGATTCATCATAAAGCAGACGACGAGTCATTAGAATCTCAATACTGCTCTATGTGTTATGGTGAATCGAATCACCAAAATGCAAGACAGAATGGTAAGAGATTCGAGAATCCTCCTCCCGTTGTAGTAAATCGATTCACTATAACACGAGGAGGATTGTTTTGCTTTGACTGGCTCTTAGTCTCGCGTTATGGTGAATCAAATCACTATAACGTAAGATCAAAGCTCAAAGGATGCACAATAATCCGCCTCTTATTGGTGTCAATTAATTCACCATAATGCGAGGAGGATTATTGTGTTTCTGTGGGCCTTCATCTCGCGTTATGGTGAATGGATTCACCATAACACGAGGACGTGCATATTGCTTTCTTGCCCACCCTCTCTCGCTTTATGGTGAATTGTTAATCGTGTACTACTGAATAGCTAAGTTGTCTGCTCTTTCTTGCGTTTTCAGATGGCTCGTGTAAGGCATACAGCTAGACCCATTGACAATGCAGCTCCCTCATCTACTGGGAAGAAAATGGGCATTCTGAAAGCCTCAAGATCCACGAAATCAAGCAGTCCTTCCCGATTGTCCAAAACGCACCCTAGACTAAGGCGTTTCGCAGAGCATTCGTCAGCTCTGCGAGAAATCACAAAGTTTATGAAGCACCCGATCGCTGCTATTCCCAGATTGCCTTTCCAGAGACTTGCCAGGAGAATTTGTGAGCAGAATGGAATTTTGTTTAGGGGGACGGCATCGGCCTTGTTTTGCTTGCAGCAGGCCACAGAAGATTGGATGATCGAATTTTTTTTGGATAGTTACGTTCTTGCTGTCCATGCACACAGGGTGACAGTAATGAACAAAGATTTTTTCAGCCTAGTAGCCCTTCGTTTCAGATACGATAAGTTACTTAGACCAGTTACGTTTACTGATGAACGAATGTTACAAATTTTGGATGTCCGTCCTGTACAAAAAGTGAGAATTGAAGAGGTGACCGAGGGAGGTCCAGATCATGAACATCAGACTCGGGCAAATTTAATGACAAGCGCTCAAAGGGAACATCAAGCTGCAATGCTTGCATTGCAAACAAAAAGGGAAAATGTTCGCGCACTCCACGCCATGAATCGGGAGGCGCTGCAATTTTTGTTGCCGGAGTTCTATGTACCCTTTAATATTAGAGGGCATAGATGTTATTTCTTGATTCATGCTGAAGAAATCAACATTTTGTTTGATCCTAAAACTGAAGTCAACGACAAAGTGCTCAGATGTGTTTTAAGGTATACTCTTTTCTCTGTCCTCCCACAATTTTTCATTCTTGGCTCTTAAAGTTTATGCCTCACTCTTGATATGTTTCCTTGTGAAGTTTTGTTATTTCGTAATTGCCCGAGGATGTACAGCAACGAGTGTTCCAGATTGATTCACTGGTCTCAACACTGTTGCTAGTAGAGTCAGTTCCGTACCTCGATGTGCTGAACTGGTTTCGGGAGGTCCAGCTGGACGATGCTCGAGTATTTTTTTTGGCATATCATGAAAAGTGAGTTTGTCTCTCTATCTCTCTTGCATGATGTTTATAGGAATCACCGTACACGAGTTATATAGTGCTTCCTTTGGATTGAAACTAATAGAAATCTATTTGGATGTGATGCAGTTCCCATTGCAGTTCCCATTGGAGTCTTGTACTAGTCGACGTGTAAGAAAATGTCATTTACCTTGCAAATTCGACATCTGGTGTCCATGGCAATGTTTTGCTATAAGTAAAAATCATTAAGATACATATTATTGTTTGAGTTAGAAGTCCGCATTAATCAGGATAATGATTGGTCTTTGTTTACAGTGGTGTCAGGAAACTAATGGCAGCTTACGAGAGCCTCAGCATGGACATCGACACCCTGGATCGATCGACCATCCGAAGGGTTAGTGTCCCCAAACAAGAAGATGGCTACAGCTGTGGGTGGAGGGTTGCACTTAATGCAATGTTGCTGCTACGAAGCATTTTTCAGCTCCCTTCAGAGGATGTTAGCATTTTTCATCTCCCATACGCATGCGTACTCTTGTTTATCTTCTTGTATATTGTCATGTTGATCTTATTTATGCCTTGATGAATTGTGATGGCAGTTTCCATCAATGTCTCGCTACGTGGACCTAGACGTCCAAACGTTTGGACCTAGACGTCCAAACGTTTAGGGAGGAAACGATTGCGAAATTGATCGAGGTCGCTGAAGTTATGCCTCCAGACGGCCCAGTGGACTTCATCCCGCCCAATCCACGAGGGGGAATAGGCCCCCTGAGCCTCTTACATGGGCTCCATACTTGGGAGAAGAGCCATGGCTCCATCCTGAAGCTGATACCTATGGGTTCCAGTAATAAATAGTTTTTTCCTTCTTCCAACAAATGTACGTTTGTAAATATGCAGCTATACATGTACATTTATATTTTTTTGCACATATCTAGTGTTATTGGAGAGATAACATCAATTGTAAATGCACTTTTAATTTGAAAATCAGAGGATCAAATTTGCTACTGTGTTCCTTCACTGCTTGTTTTCTTACTTTAAGCCGTGTACATAAAAATTCAATTGGGGAATTTTTGCCTTCATTACATTGTTTTAAACAATAAAGCATTACAAAAGCAATGTTCTGAATAGATAAGTTTATTGCATATGGAAAATACATTGTCACCGTATATATGGTCACATCATATATCTTCTAGTGCCTCCAATTCATGTGGGGCTGCAACATCTTTACAAATGATCTGATGCTCTCTTCTTTTACTTATCTTCCGACCATCGAGCTTGAAGCAAAATTGATCTGGAGGATTCTGAATAGCTACTTCTAATTCCTTCCTGACATATTCGAGAGTCCAATTCTCTTCCACTTCCAATGTCAAAGATGGGTGACCCTGTCGAATCATAACTATATCTATCAAGCAAGAGTGGCTGCCATCTCTTGTATCTTGGTCCATGCTTTCCCAGTTGCTGTTGATCCATCGCCACCTTCTATAAGTAAATGACATGCACAGATGTTGCCTGGCAATATAGTATCTGATTCCAAAATATCATTAGGATAATTTTTTGAGTATAATCAAATAAGCGTTGTAACTGTTTCACAAAAGTACATTATAATGTCATAACACTCACCGAAATGCAATGTCGGAGGTCTTCAATCGACATTCGATCAAATCATCTCCCTTTGATGATTTCACTCTCCAACCTTTGTCAAACAAACGAGCCAGGCTTCATCTATATCTTTGCACACAAAAGTTGTTTTTTTCTCAATTGTTTACAATCAGAAAATAAATGAACAAAGCATGCAATTGGAACAAACAAACTTAAGTGGACATTTCTTGCACCAATGCTAGGCTTCATAGCACATTTAATATCATTAAACATTTTGGTCCTGTATGACTCTATCACTTCTGTGTCAAGCAATGGCCACTCAGGACTATCAAGTGCGGGCAACGGAATACGTTCCAACTTTCCATGTCGACTCGATTGATGAGTGGGCAAGGTATAAAATGAGTCATAGAAATATGTTCTACTTCTTGCGAGATCACTTGGTGCACGACCTTCATATTGAAGTTCCCCCACCTCACCATGTACGACATTCAAGAATCTCGTCAAGCATTGTGCAGGCTCCCACTCCTGAAGATTGGATGGGTACAAATCTGTGCAAGGCAGAAAAATGTATATCAATCACCTTATTTGCAACATTGAAATACAAAACACAAGCACTTACAATGTGGTCTGTGTCTTGGAAGTCCTTCCAATGGTCCCACGTTGATCTCTTTTTGCATGAATACATGCTGGATCAACACTTCTTTGATAGTTTTTCCTCCTAGTGCCATCTTAAAGTCAAGGATCCTTCCTTTCCAATGTTTGGCCAAGTCTTCAGATGCCTTTCCCTTCACTCAGTAGTGGCCTTGTTTTCCTGGCTGCATAGTGACCCAAGAGTACTTCCTGTATACTTGGGGAATCCATTCTTCGTTCTTGTCTTTTATGTTATACAACACAACAGATGAGATACTGCTCCTTGCTCGTTTCAGTCCACTTTCGGGTGCCATGATAGATTAACAGACGTATGAGAAAGAAGAAGTAGCAGAAAGTGGATGACTGAGCTAACCGCTTTTGTGGATCAAGGAGGGAAGAAGAAATGAGGGACAGTGTGTTCTTTTGGGCGCCAAAGATGTTTCGAGATTCAAAAGTGGAACCAAGTTGAGGGAATAACCAGGAGAATGTGTATCTATCTATTCCAAGCGTTCAAGCTTCATTAGTTCTAGGGGTGGTGGAAAGAATTTTTTAGTGCTCCACGTCTAACACAGGAATGTGGAAAACATTCTTTTATTGTGTTAGGTTCTGACAAAAAAACGGTTTTAAATATTTTAAGACAAGGTGATGGTTTTTTTAATATTTCATGAAGATAAGAGTTTCTCCACGTTTTGGGTGGGTTTGTACAGAGGTCCCACCACCGGTGAATCTCGTTCGTAGATTACATGTCACTCAATCTATGTGTCTATTATTATATTATTGTTGAAACAGCCCTCTTTTGAGTCCAAAATTTTCCTAATGTAAAAGTAACACTTTTACAAATAAAATAATAATCTTTTATGCATACCTCTATGCATGAAAATCAATTATGATAAAAGTAACACTTTTACAATAAAATAATAATCTTTTATGCATACCTCTATGCATGAAAATCAAATCTGATAAAAGTAACACTTTTACAATAAAATAATAATCTTTATGCATACCTCTACGCATGAAAATCAAATATGATAAAAGTAACACTTTTATAATAAAATAATAATCTTTTATGCCTAAAAACTCATTTTGATGAAAGTAACACTTTCATAATAAAAGAAAATTATTTCTTTATGCATAAAAATCTATTTTGATGAAAGTAACACTTTCATAATAAAAGAAAATTATTCCTTTATGCATAAGAATAATAATAATCAATATGCATCTTCTATGCATGAAAATGACACTTTTAGAGTATAGAATTGATAGGAATTACTCTTTTAGCATAACAAAAGATAATTCTTATTTCCAAAAATTTTGCCATAACCTCCTTTGTATGGCTGACCATTTTTTAATTTTTCCTACTTAATTATGTCTTAAAAATTAACTCTAATTGATTTAAAGTAATCTATACTAATCAAAATTTACTTATAAAAGAGAAAACATTATAAAAAATTTAATTTCAATAATTTTCAGTTAACTAGAATTAAGAAGGGTGATTCTAAGAAGAGAGAGGGGAAAAGCCTTTCGATCAAGGCATAACATCCATTTATCACTTCAAACAATCATAAACATTAGAAAAACATAAAATCAATAAAGAAAAATACAAAAATCTCTACTTACATAATTTCTTGGAGCTTTCCTTTGGCTTGATGGTTTGAGGGTTCAACTCTTGTTTGTAACAAGAGTGGCCACCAATCTTTGGAAGAGGAAAATGTCAAAAACTAGTGAATTATTAATAAATTCATAGTTCTTGGCTTGGGAGGAGCAGAGTAACAGTGCATAAAACACTATTAAGTTTCAACAAAGGGGAGGGCTTATATTTATAGGAAAAAGTGAGCCTCTAACCAAGCCAATTGATTCTAGAATTTTCCAGATCAGTTTGGTCAATTTTTAACCATTTTTGAGTCAGTTTTGGTCACTTTTTGGATCTAGTTGAAACAGGAGAGAGGAGAGATAAAAATATCTCATTATTTGGGAGTTTAAAACTCATTCAAGCATGTGAAATAGGAGCCCTCTTCATGAGGGAAATTCCCCCATGCAGAGGTGTAAAAAATGCATCATTTCACCTAAATATCTCTCTTTTTTAACTATTAACCTTGTCCTTAGTCAACTCTTCATCTTATGTGAGTATTTACTCATTTTTGGGGGATTTTCCTTTTATTTCTTCATTTATATCCTCCCTACATTTGGATGAATCTTATTGGTCCATAGGAGCCTTAATTTAAAATTTCGAAAAAATCTTCACCCCCACGATAATGTCTCTTGAACAGATTATATTTAATTTCTAATGCACCTTCTAAAAATCTTTTTGAACTTCTGTTTCAAGGGAACTTTTTATAATAAGATGAGATTTTTTTCTATCCAAAAATATTTAAAAACTGAATATTCTCTTTCTAGAACATTTTCTTTCTCTAGGCCAAAACTGGTAGAAACAAGATCTTTTATATTTCTGAAGAGGGATTTGATTACAGGGAAAGATACTGGACATCCTAAGAGGCTGGGGGAGGAATCTTACAGTGGAGACCTAACTGATAAAGTTACAACAACTGATGGAGAGTCAACGAAGGACGTCTCGCGTAGCAAGGTCGGCCGAGGTCTTGACCAGCCTCGGTTCGATTTAAATGGTGAGCTTACGGTACGGTGGATGAGGGACCAAGGAAGCGGCCTATGAGTGAAACGCTAGGTGACCTGCGAAGGATCCTAGAGGGTGCTGACCATATGGTGCTCGGGCTCTGGGTCGCCAAAGATACCCACACGTGCATCGAGGAAGATATTGGAACAAGGAGTAAGAGTTGTTTTCTGAATTCGGGCATGGATCTGGTTGATTGACCTTGCTGGTCCTCAACGGATGAGTCCATGGCTCTTTATATGGATCTGTTGGTTGATCTTGCTGATCTTCATCAATGGTCTGGATTTTTATAAGTGAACTCCGATCCAGCCTCCCCATCCGGCCGGTGGGTTAGCCAACCACCCGACCACTGAATTGGTGGGATTCTTTTATAAAGATTTGATTGGGTTTTTGCTCGGGTACCGAGGAAAAGACTTCCCAGGCTCCCTAGCCAGTGATTCATACAAAAATCAAATAGGCACACCACGTACACACCCCCAATATGAAATTGCCATTTATAATAGATTCGACTGGCTTTAAGACAATCCTTGAATAAAACCATAATATTTTCGATCATCATTTTCCAAAATTCCAAGTCCATTGTATTACAAAAATGCATCATCTGAACTCTCCGTTGAAGACCAGCTGGCCAACCAACGAGACCCAGTATCAAATTTTGTTCCCAAAAACCTTTCCTTTTTGTCCATTAGATATCTTCCTCGACGTACGCCTAGGTGTCCTAGCAACCGCGAGCCGGTGCATCGCCTGGTTAGAACCCTCTAGGATCCTCCTGAGGTGTCCTAGCACTTCACTTAGGGACCGCTTCATCGGCCCTCGCCCACCGTACCGGAAGCGCACCATTTTAACCGTACCAAGGCTGGTCAAGACCTCGGCAGGCTTTGCCGTGAAGCGACGTCCCTTGACGACTCCCCACCAACTGTTCCAACAAACCTGCTTTAGAAAAACATAAGCCAAATGCTTCCTCCAACATTCAGGTGTGTAAGACAGTCCTTTGAATGAAAAACAGAGTTTCTAATGTAAGTGAGATTCTAGTTTGAGATTCCCAGTTTCATAATGAGGATCCTTGATCTCTCATGAGGGTAATCTACCCGTCACTTTATCCATTTATCCAAGTAGATTCTTGGTGAGATTGGTCAGGGAAAAACTAGATTCTTGGTGAGATTGGTCTGGGAAAAACTAGATTAGTTTAGGTAGTCTATTCTTTGGGTTTAGTAATTGGAATTGGTCACGAAGTTTTTGTCTGATTTAGTTTGAGAGAAAGACAATTAGGTTTACTGTCCGATCTCACGTAGTCTAACTAAATTCATTCAGTTTAGTTCTACCAGGATTACTTTCAACTAAACATCTAGTTTTTGGGTAAATATCCATTTAGTGATTTTTCCAATTCAATTATCCAAGATTTTATTTTTCCTACATAAATTCTCAGCCTTAATTCATTAGGTAGAATTATGATGGAAATTCATCTTTTGACATTAGACTTTAATTCAAATCCATCTTTTCTGAATTATCATGGAAATTCATCTTTTAACTAAAATATCAATACCTATTTTTTTTAATAAACTTGAAATCCTTCTTTTTCTCATTTCAATGAGTGCAATCCAATTATCATGGGAATTCCTCTTTTCCCTAAATTAAATCTATTAAAATTCTTCTTAAAAATTACATAAAAATAACCATTGATTCCTTTAAGCTAAAAATTCCTCTTTTCTCATCTAAACATTTGAATTCCAATATAGTAGAAATTCCTCTTTTATCGTTTAAACTTATCTATGCAAAAAGATAAATTTAATTAAATTTTTCTCTTAATATTTAAATAAAAATCTTCATTAATTCCTTTGAACTAGGAATTATACTTCCCTTATTTAAATATTTGAATTTCAATATGGTGGAAATTCCTCTTTTATCATAAAAGTTTATCTATACAAAAAGATCAATTTAACTAAAATCTTTCATAAATTATACATTATTTTAGCATTCCAATTTTATTCTTTAAATCATTGGAATACATGGATTTCCAATGTCTTGGGGATTACTCTTTTAACATAAAAATAAATTATCAAAATTTTCTCTTTTTTCTAATTTACTAATTATGCATAATCATAAAAATAAATTTCTTCATGATTACAATGAGAATAATTCAATTAATCTAGGATGATAATTCCTAGAACATGGTAGGAAGTCCTCTTTTCATATTATGAATGAAAATATTTTGTGTTTATTTTATAAAAATTTTGCTATTACTGATAATTCTCAATTTAATTGAGAGAATGAAGTTTAATATTATTAGTATGATTAGAATGACCACTAATTGGATCATTATCCAATTATGGATTGATTCATAATTTCTCTATGAAATAAATATCATAAAAGCATTAAAAAGCTATTATTTTGGCCTCCAATTAAACAAGCATAAAAATTACTTTTGGATTAGAGAAATGCTTCATGAGAAGCTTCATTTGGATTGAGAATAGGTCATAGGAATGACCTTTCTTTGGGGGGAGAGAGAGAAATGCTTAAAAACCATTAAAATTAAGCATAAATGAAAATTTATGTGTTTCTTTATTACAATACATTAAAACATTTCAATAATATTCAAAAGCCATTCAAATTAAAGCTTCTCAAGCTTGAGAGGGGTTGAGAAGAAAGAAACATTTAAAAATTATAGAAAAAAAGACCATAATCCACTCTCTACCTCCTAAAATGCTTGATTCTTTAGTCATCACTGTAGAGGCCCCCAACCAATCAATTGGTTTGGTATGTCGTAGGAGTCACCAAGGAAGATTTAAGAGAGAGAGAAGCTCCAATATCTTCAATTTTGTAGAGGTTTTTAGAGGATAATAGAAATTAAGCTTAGTTTAGAGTAATATCGGCACAGATAATAATACAAAGGAATGAGGGTATATTTATAAGAGAGGGAGGCCACTAACTGAGTCCAACTCAGTTCTAGAATTTTTCAGCTTCAGTTTGGCTGAATTTGGACAAGTTTTGGACCAGTTTGGCTCCCTTTTTTATTTGGTTTGATTTAGGAGAGAGGAGAGACAAAAATATCCAATTATTTTTGAGTTTTTAACTCATCCAAGCATGTGAAATAGGCACCTCCTTAAAGGTCTCCCTTTTCCTTATGTGTCAAAAATAAATGATTACTCTAAAATATCTTATGTTTTATTAATACATCATAATTTTTAACTAATAAACCTTGTACTTGGTCAACTCTTCATCTTATGTGGGCATTTACTCAATACTGGGTATTTTCTTTTGTTCTTTGGATTTATCTTGTCTCAACACTTGGATTAATCTTATTGGTCTATAGCAACCTTAATTGGACCATAATTAAAAAAAATTTAAAATCTGGACCCTTAGGCTAAGGTCTTCTGAATCAATTTTAATTAATTCCAATTGCACCTTGCCAAATTTATTTTGATTTTTTGTTTCAAGAAAATATTTTTTGATATTTGAAGAATTTATTTATCCAAAAATATCCTAATTTTGATTTACCACTCTCTAGAATTTTTTTTATCTCACTAGGCAAAACAAGGAAAAATGATATTTTCTTGTATTCAGAATCATAGAAAGATTACAAGGGATTGAAGTAGAGGCTTAATTGATATTCAAGCTGAGGAGGAATTTACAGGTATCAGAGCAATCTCTAGTTAATTGTTGTTGATTTTTTTGAAGTAAATTTTAATATTTACTAATAAAAATATTATTTTATTAATTTATGTTGATGATTTGCACATGGATCATTGATATGGCGATTGGAACGTGTGTTACTACAATTCAATGGACAAATCGACATTGCGGGAAAATTTCGTGAGTTTAATGCTATTTTTTCTTATTTTTTATGGTTTAAAATAAGCATTAATGGAAATGTTTATGAAAATACCACATATTTTATTGTGGATATTTTTGGTAAAATGGATTCCCTAAATTTCTAGAATTTTTAGGATTTTTTTTCTAATTTTTTATGAGTTTGTTTTAGCATTTTTATGGTTAAAAATATATTTTTTTATACATTTTTGCGGGTTTTTCCGCGAGTATGCGATCAAATTTCTGTCGATTTTCTGCTAAAATGCAATAGGGGACATCATGTTGATGCATGAAATGCTCTCCGGTGTGTGTGGGACCCTCTTCGCCTCTCAATTCTGATTTTTTCTTCTTTTTTCCTCTCCCATCGTGTGAATTTCTCTTGAAAGGGGATTTTTTAATTACATATTAATCATAATTAATATTTAATTCTGATTAAGCTTACTTCTTTAATTGAAAAGATTAATTAAGGCTTAATACTCCTCTCTGTTAATAGAGAAGGAGGGGGTGGAGAATGAGAAATGGATGGAGAAGAAGGAGAGGAGAGAGGGGAGATGGAGTCTCCTCTCCTCTCAGCTTTTGCCCACGCCGGGGTGGGGGGGTTCGCTGAGGCGGGCGGAAAAAACGCCACCCCCCCCCCTAAAAATTCAGTTTTTAAGCTTTATAAAAAGCTTATTAAAATTATTTTTATTTTTTAATTTTTATTTTTCTAAAAAATGAGTTTTTTTAAAGAAGCTTTTGAAATCGTTTTCCAAAAAAAAAGCTTGGAAAAAAGCCAAAAAATATGAAATTTGAGATAAAAATTCTCTCAAAATTTCTTTTTGAAAACTCTTGGCTTTCTGCATTCCCGGGAAACCTTTTGGCTTTCCGAATTCCAGAAAAACTTTTGACCTTCCGTATTCCGAAAACTTTTGACCTTTCACATTCCGATTTTTTTTGGTCTTTTCATTTTCCCGAAACTTTTGGCTTTCCGTATTTCGGGAAAACCATTGGAATTCTGAAATTTTTGGACCGTTCGTATTCGAAATGCGTTTGAGGGGTAATTTAAAAAATTTTAAAAACTCTTGAAAATTAGTGGAAAATTAGACAAAGGTTATTTTAAATTTCAGGAAAATGTGGGGTTGGTGTTTGGCATGTGGCGTGTCCATTCCATTCGAGCGCCCGCCGTGACCATTCAAATTCCTTTAAACATATATTTTTTAACCCAAAAATTTTAAAAATCCATTAAAATTATAAATTTTCATTGGATTTGAGAATTGTCGGGTGGAATTGGAAATTTTGTGAATGATGGGATTCTCATGAAAAATTAGGAATATTCTAGAAATTATTTCTAAAAATCCTAAAAATTGGTATTTTTAAAATATCAATGGTATTTTGGCAAATTAAATTGCTATTTTTTTTTTGGAAAAATATAGGTTTGGAATGCCATAAGATAGGTTTGATGAAATTCAAAATTATTATATTTTGAGGTCCTAGAAAATTAGAAAAAATTATGAAAAAATTATGATAATTCTTTTTCTCGAGAATTTAATATTTTCGAGGGTTATTTAATGTTGAAGTACGTTTTCTCATGTTGACATTAGATAGATGAGGGTTATTCGTATATTATTAAAATGATTATACCTCGTATTAGTAGATATTTCTGTTTGAATTAATTCTAAATGATGTTTTCATGATTTTTTGCCATTGTTTAGCCATTCTTTTTTATGCATGTTCCTTAATTTCTTTTGATGGCTATAATTTGCGTTCAAAGTGTGTTTCACCTTTGACACTTTTCCATGATAGTTTATTTTGCACTTATTTAAGTGTGGTTTGTGCTTAATTTCTTAAGCCTAAGATAAATTCTATTGATCGGTTTGTTTTGGTGGATTTTTATTGGATGTTTTTCAAGTTTTATATGGACTCATCAGCTTTTACTTAGATCACTTGTGTCTAGGGGTTTTCTATTGAGTGTTACACACATGTGTTTCACTTGCTTACTTTGGAGTTTTGTTTGAATGTCACTATGTTCATATACTCCGGATTGATGAGTTGGCCACCAATTTTATTGCTTCTTTTGGCATGATTAATGACCATTAGATAGCATGCATTGATTGTTAACATCAACTATGGTTTTCATGGATTCAAGGAGCTTCTATGCTTTTATCCATGGTTTTATAAGGATCTTTTGATCTTTTGGATAATATCATGTGCTTTGAGGGTAGCATTTGCCATTATTTTTTTGCACATAATTTTGGACTATGTTCCTTGTACTCTTGTACATTTTTTAACTCAGATAACTAGTTGCTTATGTATCTAGGTGAGTTATTTTTCTACCCTAGCTTTATTGAGTTTATTGGGTAGTTATTATTAGAAAGGCGCCAATAATTCAATTTCTTTCTAATGATACACTCGGAAAGAGTTATTCCTTGATGTAGTCTTAGGAATATAGAGACAGGTTTTAGTATGTGAAAGTCTAGGATAAGGCCATTTTATTCCCTTTATACAAGATTTTATTCATATTTTCCTAGATGGCATACTAGGGAGTTTCAAATTGTTAAGGTATGTATGGGTGGTATCATGGTGGTATGGGACGCTAGTGATCCCTCACATATATTATCTTATGGGATAATTTGGGCTTAAGATTGTTGCTTTGCTTACATCACTTAGCATATTGACCTCAACATAAAGACAATCTCATTTTCTAAATTCACTAGAAGTTATAGTGTGGGCATTCTCTAGATAAACTTCTTTTATCTATAGCCTGCATGTTTTGATGAGGGTAATCTCGTCGGCATTTTCACTTGTTGAAATCTCTTTCTTTAGAGTTCAAACAAGTTTATCTTGTTGTGTTCAGATAAGGAAATTTGGATTCTTCCTTTGTTGGCATTTCTTTCTCTAGTTCCATACTTTAGGTGATTTATATAGTCAACCTGATGGTTTACGGATGGACATATGTGACATATCGAGACGCTGATGACTCTCTATATTGATATGGGTAACTCAGGGACGTCGATTATTCCATATACAGATGTGGGTATGTCAGGGCGCCAATGAATTCCTGGTTTCTGTTGTTATAATGCCATGTTTTCCTACTTTATTCCGAATGGTTTACAACGAGGAAGTTACTTTGAATGTGAATTGCTCTGATCATCTGCAGTCTGATGGGCAAACAGAGTATATGAATCAGATTGTAGAGGATATGCTTCGTGCATATGTCTCTAGAAAATCATCATATTGGGAAAAATATATTCCAATGATGGAATTTGCCTATAACAGTTTTAAACATACGGCAATTGGTTTTAGTTTGTTCATGCTTATTTATGGGTATCAACCCACGGCACCTATTGATGTCAGTCTTAATAAGGACATTGAGCTTGATGCATTGAGGGATTTATTGCGTGATATGCAAGAAATGCTGACCAAAACTCAGGATTCTATCAGGAGTGCTCAAGATAGGGCACGGTTCTATGCTGATAGAGGACACTCAATTTGGTCTTTTGAACCAGAAGTGTTGATTTATTTAAAAGTTCCTAAATATTTTTAGACTTTGTCACAAAAGGAAAATGCTCGAATTTATCTCCTAGATATTGTGGTCCATTTTTGAGTTATACATCGGATTGGCACGGTTATGTTTGAACTTAAAACTACCTCCACATGTTAGAGTTCATCCAGTCTTTCATATCAATAGATTGAAAGGGAAACTGGGAGGTGAGGATAACACAGTTACTCCTCAAGAACTCGTTGAAGTCGAAGATTTATCCTATGTTCCACATGAACATGATAAGGTACTTGAATTCAAGGAAAGGAAACTTTGTAGTTGACTAATCCCTGATGTTAAAATTAGGTGAAAAGATAGGAAAATAGAGGATTTGATTTGGGAGTTGGTTGAGATTGTTCAGCGCAGTTCTCCTTCTTTTCATTGCAATAGTGCAATGTTTTGAGAGAGGGGAAGTATGTTATATGTACATTATGTGTGCTATGTTATATGCACATTATGTGTGCATATACTAGGAGGCTAACTCACATTAGGCTTGTGAGCATGGGAGCATGGGAACAAGCACTAGTGGAGCATGGGTTAGGACTAACCTTAAGGGTTAAGGTTAGGGTCAGGCATCCAAGGTCACACATGGGAAATGGAGAGTCAAGAGTCACTTGAGGGCCGTCCTATATAATAGGGACATGGGGCACACTCAAGGGGGGCTTGGGGGCTTGGAGGCTTAGGCTATGGTCTCTTGTGTAGAGGTCCATATCTACTCACCTACCATTTCACACTATAGCTACATGCTATTGGATTGGAGTTATACCTCTTGATGTTGGTATGGGACATCAAGGTAGAGGTATGGTGTATTTCATTTCTAATTCATGTGTGCATCCCTTGGGCTTGGAGGTGGTTGGGTGGATGAGTTTAAGCCTGATTTATGCATGTTTATGCATAACAATTATCTAGAGAGATCTTAGGGTTTTAACACCATTAGCCCAAGGCTGGTGCTCCCCATTTGTCCTAGCATTGTTTTGTAACAATGTTCACTCCTGCTCCTCCATCCAAGATTGTTATAACTTGGAGGCCATCAAAGGTTATCAGTAAGGCCACATTCAGTTCATTTCCTTCAAAGTATTATCCAAGTTTATTCACTCAAACCATAGTGGTGCTAGTTATCTTATGGGGTATAACAAATTCTTCTTCCTCATACTCATTTTAGAGCTGTTAGGCTCCATGGACTCATGCATACATGTGCCTTGAGGCATCCTTCCATCCAATCCTTCAAATCATTCCATAAACTTGGGCTCCCTTGGAGCAAGGTGTCGATATGTATTTGGATCTGAGAAGAGAGGAAGGAAGAGAGACCTGAAATGTCTCTTGGAGCGGGGCTGAAGGTTGGTTTTGCTAAGTCTTAAGCTCTTTTGATTGTATGGGATGGGAACATGGATTTTTGTGCTTGTTCTCCAAAGATGGGCATCCCCCAAGTTTATAAGATATTTAGCCACCCTGTCTCCCTGCTGCTGGGGGTAGGTGCTACAGTGGAAGCTGCTACTTCTGCTAGCCTTTGTGGGGGTTAGTGGTCTGGGAGCTCACTAGGATATACTTGAGCTTCTTCCTGCAGGTCTCAGATTTGAGACCGATGGGCATGGCTCAAGATAGGCTATAGGAGGCTCATCTTCTATTTGCACTTGGCAGTCTCAGACCAACTCTTAGGCTACCAAGAGTCTCTCCTTTTCCTCCATAGGGTTAGGATATCCAGTGAGCTTTTTTGGTAGTTGGCGTATGTCGATAGGTTCTCTAGCTCAGGCGGCAAAGCATAGAAAATCTTCTTCTTTTGATGAAGACGTTGACGCATGTGTTGTCGTTCCATCTTCTGAACCACTTTTGACACGGCTCTCACCCTTGCCAATCTTTATGGCTTTCTTTCTTGAGTGTCTAGTCGCTCGTGCTTGTTCAAGGACACTCGCTTGGCCCTGGTCTTATGAGGTTGATGCCTCTGCTAGCGTTAGCTATGGCCCTCTACCTGTTTTGTAGTCTAGTTATGTTGTTATAAGTGGGCTGCTCTCTAATGAAGCCGTCTCTAACACTCAGCAAGTTACACCCTACACAAAATGGAGTCAAGGAGGAAGCACCTACAGAGGTATTCGCCATCCCTTTCCTATTGGGACACTCAGCCACTCGGTAAGGTCCTGTGCAATCATAGCATTTTATGGGTGGTGGTTTAACCATCCTATTCATGTCTCTGGCCCCCGTGGCATTGGGGCTACTAAGTACACTAGGTATATTTGATCTCCCTCCATAACATAGTGACTTAAGATTTCAGGGGGGCAGGCTTGTTGGCTCTAGGGTTTCATAAGTGGGAACTTTTGAAATTTTCTCCTCGTTCCCATCTTCAAAGATTTCAATTGGATTTAACTGACAGATTGGTGCAACTCTTGGAAGTAGGGGTTGAGGCAGAAGAACCGAGGGTGGTAAGGGCATTTCGGGCAGCCTCAGGATTCCTCTTTGGGCCACTTCTTGGCCTGGTTAAGGTGTGTTATTATGGAGTACTAGTGCTGGCTGGCAAGGCCTGAGGTAGAGCCTAAGCTAAGGCAGCTCTCTGATGATAACAGTTTGATACTTCATGATTTTCCCATTTTACACAATAGGTACAATAAAGGTTAGGGACATGATCTCAGATGTGGAAACTTTGTTCCTATATGGTTAGCTTGATAGACCGGGCACCATACAAGCTCATTCTTTGGATAGAGATGGGGTTGAACTCCCCGATCTTGACCTTGGCTAGTTCTCCATCGCGTTGGGTCATTTTTTACATTAAGGCAATGGCCAATTTCTCAACTTGTTGTCCAAACCTGGACTCCTTGCCTTTCCCCTCGGCAGGGACTTGGTGCTAGTGGTCTTAAAAGAAGCTTTTGATGTGCCCTCATGACGTTCGCTTTTAGAAGGGCATGGGCGTGCACTTTTAAATGAAGGAAGGAACAGGCGTTTGCTCAAGAATGAAAGGAGTGGGTGTTCCAAGTTGGGTCAAGAATGGAATGGGTGTGGCAAAGATGCCACGAATGTTTGCTTCTAAAGGCTAAATGGAACGAACATTTTCTCTCAGAAGGAGAAAGGAACAAGCATTCGCTTCCTGAATCAGGCGACAAAGGGAATGGCATAGGTGTGGCACGTAAAGCAAATGGCCATTTGCTTCTCAGAGCAGCTAGCAAAGTGCTTTTTTTGCTTGGTTTTTCCTCCAATTCGTGCTGATTCAGGTGTTTTTCCACTAATTTTTTTGTGTTTTCGATTTAATAGAGAGCTAGACGTAGTCTCTAGCTATCTATTGGTGCCTGCAATGCATAATTAAAACTTACTAATTAAGATTAATTTATAGATTAAAGCTACATGCAAACTTGAAGAAAAAGGAACATAAAATCAAGGTTTTGCATGAATGTTAAGGGCAATGTGAGAGCACTTACTTGCTTCTCCCGTGCTCGGTGAGATTTTAACACTCCAATGCTCGATTAATCTTCAATGCTCTGGGTAATAACCATAAAAAATAGAAACAAACACAAAATCAACCGGTGAATTTGCACTCCAACTGGGCTAATCAAAGATAATAGCAAATGAATAGAGTGGAGGACCCGAAGCCAAATGCATTCCTCGACAGCGGCACCAAAGATATTAAGGAGAGAGAAGAGAAGAGAGATACAAGCAAGGGTCGAGTCCGGAGAGTTGCACTTAGCCAACCCTAAAGGGTTAACTCCCCCATGTGAAGCCGCTAGGGGCTCACTCCACCTCTTCTTGTGTCACCCAAGAAGAGATCCAATGGCTAGGTAGAGCAAGAAGGAGGGATCTATGGAGAGCTCAACCTTTGCCTCATGAAACTAGCACGCAAAAGGGACTTGGTAGATAGCAAAGAGAGGTTAGAGAAGAAGAGAAATGAGAGCATTACCATCCCTACTTACATACACCGACCAATCAAACATGCAAAAAAGCAAAAACATAAGGTAACATGCATCCACAAGCTAAAATGAGAAAGAGAGATAGGAGGCAAGATCAAATGAGACAAATGGGACTTTCCCTTTTCATATTTCATAAAATGACACATATACAAGAGCTCATAATTATAATAGTCAACCACCCATTTACAATTGGGGGCCCAAAACTAGTCTTCCTAGTCTTGCTAGCTCTATGTACAATTATTCCTTATGACCAGCATTACACAAGCCGTAAGCTCGGTCATCCCATGTCCCTTATACAATAAGCGCATTCCACAGTTACAAAAGATAGATTACAAAGAGTGTGGCCACGCTAAAGGTAATGTTAACCAGAGTGGTTAACAGGCTTGCAGAGACTTCAGCCAGTATATTCACATGACCAATGCGCGTGTGCCATATGTAAATATCTGCAATGACACCTATTCCATGCGCAAACATGGCTGCCTTTACCTCAGGCATGTTCATGTCGTCCAAAGTAAACATCTTGCCATTTTTTGCTACCCTTTGCAACCAAGTGACATTGATTTTTGAAGTCTTCTACAAAACATCCTTGAGGCTTAAACCTCACTTGCAGACCCTACTCAACCATCTATCCAACAAAAACCAATTTCTTTGTAATATTTGGAACATGATCGACCCTCCTTAGACAATGACACTTTACTGACATGCACAATGGGATGTGCAGTATCATCACGATGTCGACACAAGGTGATGGTTTATGCAATTGGGGCATTCATTTTTGGATGTTCTTGGTTCCATTTCGAATGTAATTTTGATGGAGAGCACATGACCATCTTCATCATAGATGATGGTTCTTTACATTTTCCATTTGATCCGGGAGGATACATGCTTAGCTTTGCCTCCGATTTCTGACATTTTTGACATTCGAGGGGTTATAGAGCCATTGTCTTGGCGAGTGTAAGACGTGGATTTCCAAATGACCCAGGAGATTGTGTGATGATTGAGGATGAATGGCTAGATCATCTTTTCGACCTGGGTGACATCATGTTAGACTATAGCTTGGGAGTTGGTCCATGGAGTTTTCCATTTAATCCAGGAGGTTATGAGAACCTTTTGATGTTGATGTTTCTTGTGCATCGATATTCAAGGGTTTCCATTTGAGGCTGGTGGCGATATCAAATACTAATATGCTCCAGAAGCTTGTGCATTGTCACAGAGACTAACCCTTTAACAAAATTTGATGTAAATTTAAGGTCCTAATGAATTGCACCACCACTTACATGTCTTATTATTAAACTTTAAGCTTTAATTGTTGTACTTGGCTTTATCATGCCTATGGCTAACTAACTTGTGTATCTCTCTCGTAATCATCTTTTTTAACCAGACACCTCCAAGCTCAGACTCCAACTATGTGAGTCCTTTCTTTTTCTCCCCCATATCTTGTTTCTTGGACTAAAAAGCAATCATTTTACTAGAATATAGCTATAACACATTTTCAGCTTTCAAACTCTCTTAGTTCTCTAGGGTAGCTTTTAAAAGTGACACACCTAATTTTTAGTTTTTGCTAGTCAATCTAGTAAGCGTGTATTAAATACAATGATTGTAGTGTGCAATCTCATTATGTTATATTCTCTATTCACATAGAAATCTCATTATTATCAATGCCTAGATACAAGCTTAATCACTAATGGAATCCCTCTTTGGCTTAACTCTATGAGTCTTGTCTATTGTCTTGCTTATTCTCTTATTCAATGATGTATGCATGTCTTGCTTGCTTGTGTACTAGCGTGTGCTTGCTTTGAATGGAGAGATAGGAATGGTGCATGCCTTACTAATTCATTCTTGGCAAGATTAGACACTTGTGTGCATGATTATCAAGGAATGGTAAAAAGCATGGGCACCGTAGATTAAGAGAAGGGTTAGTTTCTCTCATTTCTTTCACATACATATAACTACATCTATTCTTTCACATACATACATCTCCATCTATTCCTCGTTCATTTTCATCTAATTGATTCGTTTCACATCCTCATATCCATTTATAGAATACAAGAGAATTCTTATTTTCGATATAAGATTTCTTTACGCATTTATTTATGCATAAATTCCAATTTAAGGAGAATAACACTTTCGAAATAAAAATCAATCTTTTATGCATCTTCCTATGCATAATTTCATTTTAAATGAGAATGACACTTTTGAATAGAAAATCAAATCTTTAATGCATCTTTCTATGCATAAAATCAAAATTGACGAAAATAACTCTTTTGAACTAAAAATAGATTTCTTTATGCATCTTTCCATGCATAAATCTAATTTAGTAGGAATTACACTTTTAGAATAAAAGATTTTTTCTTATGCATCCTATTTATGCATAAAATCAAAATATGATAAAATCAACACTTTTATAAAATAATAATCTTTTATGCATACCTTTATGCATGAAAATCAAATATGATAAAAGTAACACTTTTATAAATAAAATAATAATATTTTATACATACCTCTATGCATGAAAATCAATTATGATAAAAGTAACACTTTTACAATAAAATAATAATCTTTTATGCATACCTCTATACATGAAAATTAAATTTGATAAAAGTAACACTTTTACAATAAAATAATAATCTTTTATGCATACCTCTATACATGAAAATCAAATATGATAAAAGTAACACTTTTACAATAAAATAATAATCTTTTATGCCTAACAACTCATTTTGATGAAAGTAACACTTTCATAATAAAAGAAAATTATTTCTTTATGCATAAAAATCTATTTTGATGAAAGTAACACTTTCATAATAAAAGAAAATTATTCCTTTATGCATAAGAATAATAATAATCAATATGCATCTTCTATGCATGAAAATGACACTTTTAGAGTATAGAATTGATAGGAATTACTCTTTTAGCATAATAAAAGATAATTCTTATTTCCAAAAATTTTGCCATAACCTCCTTTGTATGGCTGACCATTTTTTAATTTTTCCTACTTAATTATGTCTTAAAAATTAACTCTAATTGATTTAAAGTAATCTATACTAATCAAAATTTACTTATAAAAGAGAAAACCTTATAAAAAGTTTAATTCCAATAATTTTCACTTAACTAGGATAAAGAAGGGTTGATTCTAAGAAGAGAGAGGGGAAAAGCCTTTCGATCAAGGCATAACATCCATTTATCACTTCAAACAATCATAAACATTAGAAAAACATAAAATCAATAAAGAAAAATACAAGAATCTCTACTTACATAATTTCTTGGAGATTTCCTTTGGCTTGATGGTTTGAGGGTTCAACTCTTGTTTGTAACAAGAGTGGCCACCAATCTTTGGAAGAGGGAAATGTCAAAAACTAGTGAATTATTAATAAATTCATAGTTCTTGGCTTGGGAGGAGCAGAGTAACAGTGCATAAAACACTATTAAGTTTCAACAAAGGGGAGGGCTTCTATTTATAGGAAAAAGTGAGCCTCTAACCAAGCCAACTGATTCTAGAATTTTCCAGATCAGTTTGGTCAATTTTTGACCATTTTTGGGTCAGTTTTGGTCACTTTTTGGATCTAGTTGAAACAGGAGAGAGGAGAGATGAAAATATCTCATTATTTGGGAGTTTAAAACTCATTCAAGTATGTGAAATAGGCGCCCTTTTCATGAGGGAAACTCCCCCATGCAGAGGTGTCAAAAATGCATCATTTCACCTAAATATCTCTCTTTTTTAACTATTAACCTTGTCCTTAGTCAACTCTTCATCTTATGTGAGTATTTACTCATTTTTGAGGGATTTTCCTTTTATTTCTTCATTTATCTCCTCCCTACATTTGGATGAATCTTATTGGTCCATAGGAACCTTAATTTAAAATTTTAAAAAAATCTTCACCCCCAGGATAATGCCTCTTGAACAGATTATACTTAATTTCTAATGCTCCTTCTGAAAATATTTTTGAACTTCTATTTCAGGGGAACTTATTTTAATAAGATGAGATATTTTTCTATCCAAAAATATTTAAAAACTGAATATTCTCTTTCTAGAACATTTTCTTTCTCTAGGCCAAAACTGGTAGAAACAAGATCTTTTATATTTCTGAAGAGGGATTTGAGATACTGGACATCCTGAGAGGCTGGGGGAGGAATCTTACATTCTACCTCACTTAAAAAACACGAGATGTCCTCATCTCACAGGTGGAGTATGATCTCTTTCATCTTCTGCTTCTTCTTCAATCACTTCCAGTGTTACTGCCTTGGAAGTGGATGGTCGATTCTGGGAACAACTCTCTTTGACTTCCCCTATTCTGAGTTGGAGGTCCTGCATTACTTTGGACTGAAACTGCAGGTTGGATAGAGAGGCTACCTCTAGGATTTCCCTGATTTTGGTGGATAGAACCGTGATTACTCTCGAAGGAAGGGGCTGGAGTCTGGAATCTTGATCCCTGATTTTCCTGCCCTGAAAACCTTGATCCAAAAGGAGTTGGGCAATCCATACTGCGATGTCCAAATCCTTGATAGTTATAGCATTTCACTCTCTTATTCAAGGGTGGAACTTCTGAAGTTGAATTCCAGGGGATTGAGTTTCGGGAAAAGGACATTTCTTCCATTTTGGAACTTCCCATATCCTGGGTTTGACCTTGATATCTCTTAGGCGGAGGAAGGTTGGAATCACCTTCTGGGAATAAAAACCTTTTGAAAGGTGATGGTGCTGGCTTTGGCGGGACTTTGACATCAAAGGCTTTGGCGAAATCCTTCGCCATTCTTACTGCTTTGGCCATTGAGATAGGTTTAGCATTCTTGACTAAAGTATCCAATGGCTCGTTCATTCCCCGAATGAACCTGGCCATCAGCTGCTCTTCATCCAATTGAGGGGAATATTTAAGGAGAAGGGCAAAAGCTTGATGGTACTCTTCAATTGTTCGGTTTTCCTGCTTTAGTTCCAAGAACTCATTCATCCTAATTTCAAGAAAGCCTGGGGGACAGAACCTCTTTCTGAGGTAAGCCTTGAGATCGGTCCAAGTTTGGGTATTTCGGTCGAGACGGTTTGTCTCACAGTGGTTTCTCCATGCCACTCTAGCTGTCTCCACTATCTTCAGCCTTGCAAGAGCCATTTTGCTCTTCTCATTGTACCTGATGACATCGAAGTATTCTTCCATTGATTCGATCCACTTCTCCACAGTCTCGCCCAAGTTTTTTCCTTCACCCTTGAAAGGTCCAGGCTGCGAACTATGAAGAGTTTTACGAACATCCAGGTCGAGCTCTTCTTCATCGAGTTGGGGGTTAACATTTCTACCACGACGACCTCGATCCATGTTCCTATCAATACAAAAATTCTTGTTAAGTCTCTTTATTTATGATTCAATCCAAATTTTGATTCAACTGATTCCGGGGTTCTCTAAATAGGTCGGCTCCCCATAGAATCAAGGGATAAAGATACTCATATAGAACACATTATCAGTTGACAATTAGCCTTAACTAACTGAACTGATCTAACCAAACTCGTAAGTTCCATAGTCAGATCAGGGGATAGATTGCACTTGGATCATAGAGACCAACGCTTTTTTCCTCATCGAGGAGGCACAGCCGTTGATTCTTTTTCTATAGAACAATTTTTGTTCGGGATTTACTTCATCTATTGAACTAAACAGAAATTGAGTCTTGATTTACGGATCCATCAGTCCAGCCTAACCCCATCCAGTCCCATGGGTTAGCCAACCTCCCAACCACTGTAGTGATGGGATCCAATTAGGAATTTGGTTAGGTTTTGTCCCAAGTACCAGGGAAAAGAGTTCCCAGGCCCCCTAGCTGGAAGTTCATGCAAACATAAAACTAGTCACACCACTTATACACCCAATATGAAATTGCCTTTTTCTCAGCATCAGCTAACTTTAAACAATCCTTTAATGAAACCATTATGTCACTGATGACAATCCTCAAAATCTCTGGTTGAATCCATATTTCCAATCATACATTCATCGATGCACTTATGGCATCATTGGCAACCAGAACGCTCACCACCTGTTCACTCAGGGGCCTTTTCAATAGTTCCTAGCTCATAGTACCCGACAATATTTTCACATATAAAAATCAAGATGGAATCCTCGTTGAAGATCAGCAAGATCAATCAACAGATCCATATAAGAGAGCCATGGACTCATCCGTTTTGAGGACCAGCAAGGTCAATCAACCAAATCCATGCCCGGTTTCAGAAAACAACTCTTACTCCTTGTTCCAATATCTTCCATGACGCACGTGTGGGTATCTTCGACGACCCAGAGCCCGAGCACCGTATGGTCAGCACCCTCTAGGATCCTTCGCAGGTCACCTAGCGCTTCACTCATAGGCCGCTTCCTTGGTCCCTCATCCACCGTACAGGAAGCTCACCATTTAAATCGAACCGAGGCTGGTCAAGACCTCGGTCGACCTTGCTACGCGAGACGTCCTCCATTGACTCTCCATCAGCAGTTGCAAGTTTATCAGTTAGGTCTCCATGACCTTAATCACAAGATGGTCAAAATGCTTCCCGAGCATTCTTGACATAAAACAGTCAAGGTCATAAATACAATTTCTATATTGAACTCTCGTCTTTCCATATTATTCCACATTAATCCATATTATTTAATCTAATTCCAATTCATATGTGTATCCATTCTTGACCAGATACATCATTTTCTATCCCATCACATAGGATTCATTCACTTCACATAACATCCATTCCTATCTTTCTTAATTTACATTACGTCTCCTCACATCCATTTCTCATTATATCTCATTCGTTTAGGTCTTATATTATTCATTCACATTCTGATTCACATGACATCTCATCTCATCCATTCGCTCATATCAACTTCATATCCATTCACATTCATATTTGCATTCATTATTCCCCACACACATCCACATTCGTACATCCACATGCACATCTACATTTATACATCTATTTTCACATCCACATTCATACATCCACATCCAAATCCACATTCATACATCCACATCCACATCTACATTCATACATCCACATTCACATTCACATCCATACATCCATATCCACATTCCACATCCTCATTCACATTCACATACATCCACATTCCATATCTACATCCACATCCACATTCCATATCTACATCCATATCCCCATTCACACGTCCACATTCATATTCACATGCATCCACATTCACATTCCATATCTACATCCATATCCACATTCACACTTCCACATTCACATTCACATACATCCACATTCACATTCACATTCACATTCACATCCAGACATCCATATCCACATTCACATCCTTATTCACATTTACATACATCCACCTCCACATTCCATTCACATCCAGACATCCATATCCACATTCCACATCCTTATTCACATTTACATACATCCACATCCACATTCCATATCTACATCCATATCCACATTCACATTCACATTCTCATCCATACATCCATATCCACATTCCACATCTACATCATTTCTTTCACATACATATAACTACATCTATTCTTTCACATACATACATCTCCATCTATTCCTCGTTCATTTTCATCTAATTGATTCGTTTCACATCCTCATATCTATTTATAGAATACAGGAGTTTCTTATTTTCGATATAAGATTTCTTTACGCATTTATTTATGCATAAATTCCAATTTAAGGAGACTAACACTTTCGAAATAAAAATCAATCTTTTATGCATCTTCCTATGCATAATTTCATTTTAAATGAGAATGACACTTTTGAATAGAAAATCAAATCTTTAATGCATCTTCCTATGCATAAAATCAAAATTGACGAAAATAACTCTTTTGAACTAAAAATAGATTTCTTTATGCATCTTTTCATGCATAAATCCAATTTAGTAGGAATTACACTTTTAGAATAAAAGAATTTTTCTTATGCATCCTATTTATGCATAAAATCAAAATATGATAAAAGTAACACTTTTATAATAAAATAATAATCTTTTATGTATACCTTTATGCATGAAAATCAAATATGATAAAAGTAACACTTTTATAAATAAAATAATAATCTTTTATGCATACCTCTATGCATGAAAATCAAATATGATAAAAGTAACACTTTTACAATAAAATAATAATCTTTTATGCCTAAAAACTCATTTTGATGAAAGTAACACTTTCATAATAAAAGAAAATTATTTCTTTATGCATAAAAATCTATTTTGATGAAAGTAACACTTTTATAATAAAAGAAAATTATTCCTTTATGCATAAGAATAATAATAATCAATATGCATCTTCTATGCATGAAAATGACACTTTTAGAGTATAGAATTGATAGGAATTACTCTTTTAGCATAATAAAAGATAATTCTTATTTCCAAAAATTTTGCCATAACCTCCTTTGTATGGCTGACCATTTTTTAATTTTTTCTACTTAATTATGTCTTAAAAATTAACTCTAATTGATTTAAAGTAATCTATACTAATCAAAATTTACTTATAAAAGAGAAAACCTTATAAAAAGTTTAATTCCAATAATTTTCACTTAACTAGGATAAAGAAGGGTTGATTCTAAGAAGAGAGAGGGGAAAAGCCTTTCGATCAAGGCATAACATCCATTTATCACTTCAAACAATCATAAACATTAGAAAAACATAAAATCAATAAAGAAAAATACAAGAATCTCTACTTACATAATTTCTTGGAGATTTCCTTTGGCTTGATGGTTTGAGGGTTCAACTCTTGTTTGTAACAAGAGTGGCCACCAATCTTTGGAAGAGGAAAATGTCAAAAACTAGTGAATTATTAATAAATTCATAGTTCTTGGCTTGGGAGGAGCAGAGTAACAGTGCATAAAATACTATTAAGTTTCAACAAAGGGGAGGGCTTCTATTTATAGGAAAAAGTGAGCCTCTAACCAAGCCAACTAATTCTAGAATTTTCCAGATCAGTTTGGTCAATTTTTGACCATTTTTGGGTCAGTTTTGGTCACTTTTTGGATCTAGTTGAAACAGGAGAGAGGAGAGATGAAAATATCTCATTATTTGGGAGTTTAAAACTCATTCAAGTACGTGAAATAGGTGCCCTTTTCATGAGGGAAACTCCCCCATGCAGAGGTGTCAAAAATGCATCATTTCACCTAAATATCTCTCTTTTTTAACTATTAACCTTGTCCTTAGTCAACTCTTCATCTTATGTGAGTATTTACTCATTTTTGAGGGATTTTTCTTTTATTTCTTCATTTATCTCCTCCCTACATTTGGATGAATCTTATTGGTCCATAGGAACCTTAATTTAAAATTTCAAAAAAATCTTCACCCCCAGGATAATGCCTCTTGAACAGATTATACTTAATTTCTAATGCACCTTCTGAAAATCTTTTGGAACTTCTGTTTCAGGGGAACTTTTTATAATAAGATGAGATTTTTTTCTATCCAAAAATATTTAAAAACTGAATATTCTCTTTCTAGAACATTTTCTTTCTCTAGGCCAAAACTGGTAGAAACAAGATCTTTTATATTTCTGAAGAGGGATTTGATTACAGGGAAAGATACTGGACATCCTAAGAGGCTGGGGGAGGAATCTTACAGTGGAGACCTAACTGATAAAGTTACAACAACTGATGGAGAGTCAACGAAGGACGTCTCGCGTAGCAAGGTCGGCCGAGGTCTTGACCAGCCTCGGTTCGATTTAAATGGTGAGCTTACGGTACGGTGGATGAGGGACCAAGGAAGCGGCCTATGAGTGAAACGCTAGGTGACCTGCGAAGGATCCTAGAGGGTGCTGACCATATGGTGCTCGGGCTCTGGGTCGCCAAAGATACCCACACGTGCATCGAGGAAGATATTGGAACAAGGAGTAAGAGTTGTTTTCTGAATTCGGGCATGGATCTGGTTGATTGACCTTGCTGGTCCACGGATGAGTCCATGGCTCTTTTATATGGATCTGTTGGTTGATCTTGCTGATCTTCATCAACGGTATGGATTTTTTTTAGTGAACTCCGATCCAGCCTCCCCATCCGACCCGTGGGTTTTAGCCAACCACCCGACCACTGAATTGGTGGGATTCCTTTATAAAGATTTGATTGGGTTTTTGCCCGGGTACCGAGGAAAAGACTTCCCAGGCCTCCTAGCCGGTGATTCATACAAAAATCAAATAGGCACACCACATACACACCCAATATGAAATTGCCATTTATAACAGATTCGACTGGCTTTAAGACAATCCTTAAATAAAATCATAATATTTTCGATCATCATTTTTCAAATTCCAAGTCCATTGTATTACAAAAATGCATCATCTGAACTCTCCGTCGAAGACCAGCTGGCCAACCAACGAGACCCAGTATCAAATTTTGTTCCCAAAAACCTTTCCTTTTTGTCCATCAGATATCTTCCTCGACGTACGCCTGGGTGTCCTAGCAACCGCGAGCCGGTGCATCGCCTGGTCAGAACCCTCTAGGATCCTCCTGAGGTGTCCTAGCACTTCACTTAGGGACCGCTTCGTCGGCCCTCGCCCACCGTACCGAAAGCACACCATTTTAACCGTACCAAGGCTGGTCAAGACCTCGGCAGGCTTTGCTGTGAAGCGACGTCCCTTGACGACTCCCCACCAGCTGTTCCAACAAACCTCCTTTAGAAAAACATAAGCCAAATGCTTCCTCCAACATTCAGGCGTAAAACAGTCCTTTGAATGAAAAACAGAGTTTCTAATGTAAGTGAGATTCTAGTTTGAGATTCCCAATTTCATAATGAGGATCCTTGATCTCTCATGAGGGTAATCTACCCATCACTTTATCCATTTATCCAACTAGATTCTTGGTGAGATTGGTCAGGGAAAAACTAGATTCTTGGTGAGATTGGTCAGGGAAAAACTAGATTAGTTTAGGTAGTCTATTCTTTGGATTTAGTAATTGGAATTGGTCACGAAGTTTTTGTCTGATTCAGTTCGAGAGAAAGAGAATTAGGTTTACTGTCCGACCTCATGTAGTCTAACTAAATTCATTCAGTTTAGTTCTACCAGGATTACTTTCAACTAAACATCTAGTTTTTGGGTAAATATCCATTTAGTGATTTTTCCAATTCAATTATCCAAGATTTTCTTTCTCCTACATAAATTCTCAGCCTTAATTCATTAGGTAGAATTATGATGGAAATTCATCTTTTGACATTAGACTTTAGTTCAAATCCATCTTTTCTGAATTATCATGGAAATTCATCTTTTAACTAAAATATCAATACCTACTTGAAATCCTTCTTTTTCTCATATCAATGAGTGCAATCCAATTATCATGGGAATTCCTCTTTTTCCTAAATTAAATCTATTAAAATTCTTCTTAAAAATTATATAAAAATAACCATTAATTTCTTTAAGCTAAAAATTCCACTTTTCTCATCTAAACATTTGAATTACAATATAGTAGGAATTCCTCTTTTATCGTTTAAACTTATCTATGCAAAAAGATAAATTTAATTAAATTTTTCTCTTAATATGTAAATAAAAATCTTCATTAATTCCTTTGCACTAGGAATTATACTTTCCTTATTTAAATATTTGAATTTCAATATGGTGGAAATTCCTCTTTTATCATAAAAGTTTATCTATACAAAAAGATAAATTTAACTAAAATCTTTCATAAATTATACATTATTTTAGCATTCCAATTTTATTCTTTAAATCATTGGAATACATGGATTTTCAATGTCTTGGGGATTACTCTTTTAACATAAAAATAAATTATCAAAATTTTCTCTTTTTTTTAATTTACTAATTATGCATAATCATAAAAATAATTTCTTCATGATTACAATGAGAATAATTCAATTAATCTAGGATGATAATTTCTAGAATATGGTAGGAAGTCCACTTTTCATATTATGAATGAAAATATTTTGCGTTTATTTTACAGAAATTTTGCTATTACTACTGATAATTCTCAATTTAATTGAGAGAATGAAGTTTAATATTATTAGTATGATTAGAATGACCACTAATTGGATCATTATCCAATTATAGATTGATTCATAATTTCTCTATGAAATAAATATCATAAAAGCATTAAAAAGTCATTATTTTGGCCTCCAATTAAACAAGTATAAAAATTACTTTTGGATTAGAGAAATGCTTCATGAGAAGCTTCATTTGGATTGAGAATAGGTCATAGGAATGACTTTCTTTGGGGGGAGAGAGAGAAATGCTTAAAAACTATTAAAATTAAGCATAAATAAAAATTTATGTGTTTCTTTATTACAATACATTAAAACATTTCAATAATATTCAAAAGCCATTCAAATTAAAGCTTCTCAAGCTTGAGAGGGGTTGAGAAGAAAGAAACATTTAGAAATTATAGAAAAAAAGACCATAATCCACTCTCTACCTCCTAAAATGCTTGATTTTTTAGCCATCACTGTAGAGGCCCCCAACCAACCAATTGGTTTGGTATATCATAGGAGTCACCAAGGAAGATTGAAGAGAGAGAGAAGCTCCAATCTCTTCAATTTTGTAGAGGTTTTTAGAGGATAATAGAAATTAAGCTTAGTTTAGAGTAATATCGGCATAGTTTAGTTCACAGATAATAATACAAAGGAATGAGGGTCTATTTATAAGAGAGGGAGGCCACTAACTGAGTCCAACTGAGTTCTAGAATTTTCCAGCTTTAGTTTGGCTGAATTTGGACAAGTTTTGGACCAGTTTGGCTCCCTTTTTTATTTGGTTTGATTTAGGAGAGAGGAGAGACAAAAACATCCAATTATTTTTTAGTTTTTTACTCATCCAAGCATGTGAAATAGGCACCTCCTTAAAGGTCTTACTTTTCCTTACACGTGTCAAAAATAGATGATTACTCCAAAATATCTTATTTTTTTATTAATACATTATAATTTTTAACTAATCAACCTAGTACTTGGTTAACTCTTCATCTTATGTGGGCATTTACTCATTTCTGGGTATTTTCTTTTGTTCTTTGGATTTATCTTGTCCCAACACTTGGATTAATCTTATTGGTCTATAGGAACCTTAATTGGACCATTAAAAAAAAAATTTAAAAATCTGGACCCTTAGGCTAAGGTCTTCTGAATCAATTTTAATTAATTCCAGATGCACCTTGCCAAATCTATTTTGATTTTTTATTTCAAGGAAACATTTTTTTGATATTTGAAGAATTATTTATCCAAAAATATCCTAATTTTGATTTACCACTCTCTAGAATTTTTTTTATCTCACTAGGCAAAACAAGAAAAAATGATATTTTCTTGTATTCAGAATCATAGAAAGATTACAAGGGATTGAAGTAGAGGCTTAATTGATATTCAGGCTGAGGAGGAATTTACAGGTATCAGAGCAATCTCTAGTTAATTGTTGTTGATTTTTTTGAAGTAAATTTTAATATTTACTAATAAAAATATTATTTTATTGATTTGTGTTGATGATTTGCACATGGATCATCGATATTGGAATGTGTGTTACTACAATTCAATGGATGAATCGACATTGCGGGGGAATTTCGTGAGTTTAATGCTATTTTTTCTTTTTTTTATGGTTTAAAATAAGCATTAATGGAAATTTTTATGAAAATACCACATATTTTATTGTGGATATTTTTGGTAAAATGGATTCTCTAAATTTCTAAAATTTTTAGGAATTTTTTTCTAATTTTTTATGAATTTTTTTGAGTATTTTTATGGTTAAAAATATATTTTTTATACATTTTTACGGGTTTTTTCACGGGTATGCGATCAAATTTCTGTCGATTTTCTACTAAAATGCAATAGGGGACATCATGTTGATGCATGAAATGCTCTCCCATGTGTGTGGGACCCTCTCCGCCTCTCAATTATGATTTTTTCTTCTTTTTTTCTCTCCCACCGTGTGAGTTTATCTTGAAAGGAGATTTTAATTAAATATTAATCATAATTAATATTTCATTATGATTAAGCTTACTTTAATTGAAAAGATTAATTAAGGCTTAATCCTCCTCTCTGTTAATAGAGAAGGAGGGGGTGGAGAATGAGAAATGGATGGAGAAGAAGGAGAGGAGAGAGGGGAGAGAGAGTCTCCTCTCCTCTCACCTTTTGCGCACGTCGGGGTGGGGGGGTTCGCTGAGGCGGGCGGAAAAAACGCCACCCCCCCCCTAAAAATTCAGTTTTTAAGCTTTATAAAAAGCTTATTAATTTTTTTTTTAATTTTTATTTTTTTATTTTTTTTTCTAAAAAATGAGTTTTTTTTAAAAGAAGCTTTTGAAATCGTTTTCCAAAAAAATATGAAATTTGAGATAAAAATTCTCTGAAAATTTCTTTTTGAAAACTCTTGGCTTTCTGCATTCCCGGGAAACCTTTTGGCTTTTCGAATTCCGGAAAAACTTTTGACCTTCCGTATTCCGGAAACTTTTGACCTTTCACATTCCGATTTTTTTTTGTCTTTTCATTTTCCCGAAACTTTTGGCTTTCCGTATTCCGGGAAAACCATTGGAATTCTGAAATTTTTGGACCGTTCGTATTCGAAATGCATTCGAGGGGTAATTTAAAAATTTTTAAAAACTCCTGAAAACTAGTGGAAAATTAGACAAAGGTTATTTTAAATTTCAAAAAAATGTGGGGTTGGTGTTTGGCATGTGGTGTGTCCATTCCATTCGAGCGCCCGTCGTGACCATTCAAATTCCTTTTAACATATATATTTTTAACCCAAAAAATTAGAAAATCCATTAAAATTATAAATTTTCATTGGATTTAAGAATTGTCGGGCGGAATTGGAAATTTCGTGAACGATGGGATTCTCATGAAAAATTAGGAATATTCTAGAAATTATTTTTAGAAATCCTAAAAATTGGTATTTTTAAAATATCAATGATATTTTGGCAAATTAAATTGCTAAATGTTTTTTTGGAAAAATATAGGTTTGGAATGCCATAAGATAGGTTTGATGGAATTCAAAATTATTATATTTTGAGGCCCTAGAAAATCAGAAAAAATTATGAAAAAATTATGATAATTCTTTTTCTCGAGAATTTAATATTTTTCGAATCGATGGTTATTAAATGTTGAAGTACGTTTTCTCATGTTGACATTAGATAGATGAGGGTTATTCGTATATTATTAAAATGATTAACCTCGTATTAGTAGATATTTCTGTTTGAATTAATTCTAAATGATGTTTTCATGATTTTTTGCCATAGGAGGCAAGATCAAATGAGACAAAAGGGACTTTCCCTTTTCATATTTCATAAAATGACTTATATACAAGAGCTCATAATTACAATAGTCGACCACCCATTTGGGGGCCCAAAACTAGTCTTCCTAGTCTTTCTAGCTCTATGTACAATTATTCCTTATGACCAGCATTACACAAGCCGTAAGCTCGGTCATCCCATGTCCCTTATACAATAAGCGCATTCCACAGTTACAAAAGATAGATTACAAAGAGTGTGGCCACGCTAAAGGTAATGTTAACCAGAGTGGTTAACAGGCTTGCAGAGGCTTCAGCCAGTATATTCACATGACCAATGCGCTTGTGCCATATGTAAATACTTGCAATGACACCTATTCCATACGCAAACATTGCTGCCTTTACCTCAGGCATGTTCATGTCGTCCAAAGTAAACATCTTGCCATTTTCTGCTACCCTTTGCAACCAAGTGACATTGATTTTTGAAGTCTTCTACTGAAGTCTTCTACAAAACATCCTTGAGGCTTGAACCTCACTTGTAGACCCTACTCAACCATCTATCCAACAAAAACCAATTTCTTTGTAATATTTGGAACATGATCGATCCTCCTTAGACAACGACACTTTACTGACATGCACAATGGGATGTGCAGTATCATCACGATGCCGACACAAGGTGATGGTTTAGGCAATTGGGGCATTCATTTTTGGATGTTCTTGGTTCCATTTCGAATGTAATTTTGATGGAGAGCACATGACCATCTTCATCATAGATGATGGTTCTTTACATTTTCCAATTGATCCGGGAGGATACATGCTTAGCTTTGCCTCCGATTTCTGACATTTTTACATTCGAGGGGTTATAGAGCCATTGTCTTGGCGAGTGTAAGACGTGGATTTCCAAATGACCCAGGAGATTGTGTGATGATTGAGGATGAATGGCTAGATCATCTTTTCGACCCGGGCGACATCATGTTAGACTATAGCTTGGGAGTTGGTGGTCCATGGAGTTTTCCATTTAATCCAGGAGGTTATGAGAACCTATTGATGTTGATGTTTCTTGTGCATCGATATTCAAGGGTTTCCATTTGAGGCTGGTGGCGATATCAAATACTAATATGCTCCAGAAGCTTGTGCATTGTCACAGAGACTAACCCTTTAACAAAATTTGATGTAAATTTAAGGTCCTAATGAATTGCACCACCACTTACATGTCTTATTATTAAACTTTAAGCTTTAATTGTTGTACTTGGCTTTATCATGCCTATGGCTAACTAACTTGTGTATCTCTCTCGTAATCATCTTTTTTAACCAGACACCTCCAAGCTCAGACTCCAACTATGTGAGTCCTTTCTTTTTCTCCCCCATATCTTGTTTCTTGGACTAAAAAGCAATCATTTTACTAGAATATAGCTATAACACATTTTCAGCTTTCAAACTCCTTAGTTCTGTAGGGTAGCTTTTAAAAGTGACACACCTAATTTTTAGTTTTTGCTAGTCAATCTAGTAAGCGTGTATTAAATACAATGATTGTAGTGTGCAATCTCATTATGTTATATTCTCTATTCACATAGAAATCTCATTATTATCAATGCCTAGATACAAGCTTAATCACTAATGGAATCTCTCTTTGGCTTAACTCTATGAGTCTTGTCTATTGTCTTGATTATTCTCTTATTCAATGATGTATGCATGTCTTGCTTGCTTGTGTACTAGTGTGTGCTTGCTTTGAATGGAGAGATAGGAATGGTGCATGCCTTACAGATTCATTCTTGGCAAGATTAGACACTTGTGTGCATGATTATCAAGGAATGGTAAAAAGCATGGGCACCGTAGATTAAGAGAAGGGTTAGTTTCTCCATAGCCAAGCCTCTCCCATTGTCATTTGAGTGTAAGGATTGAGAGGAATTATCAAATCCCACACCCCTATCATCTTCTTAACCTTTCAAAACTCTCCCATTCAAGATGCCTTCAAGCATATCCACATTCACACTTCCACATTCACATTTACATACATCCACCTCCACATTCCATTCACATCCAGACATCCATATCCACACTCCACATCCTTATTCACATTTACATACATCCACATCCACATTCCATATCTACATGCATATCCACATTCACACATCCACATTCACATTCACACACATCCACATTCACATTCACATTCTCATCCATACATCCATATCCACATTCCACATCTACATCATTTCTTTCACATACATATAACTACATCTATTCTTTCACATATATACATCTCCATCTATTCCTCGTTCATTTTCATCTAATTGATTCGTTTCACATCCTCATATCTATTTATAGAATACAAGAGAATTCTTATTTTCGATATAAGATTTCTTTACGTATTTATTTATGCATAAATTCCAATTTAAGGAGACTAACACTTTCGAAATAAAAATCAATCTTTCATGCATCTTCCTATGCATAATTTCATTTTAAATGAGAATGACACTTTTGAATAGAAAATCAAATCTTTAATGCATCTTCCTATGCATAAAATCAAAATTGACGAAAATAACTCTTTTGAACTAAAAATAGATTTCTTTATGCATCTTTCCATGCATAAAATCAAAATATGATAAAAGTAACACTTTTATAATAAAATAATAATCTTTTATGCATACCTTTATGCATGAAAATCAAATATGATAAAAGTAACACTTTTATAAATAAAATAATAATCTTTTATGCATACCTCTATGCATGAAAATCAATTATGATAAAAGTAACACTTTTACAATAAAATAATAATCTTTTATGCATACCTCTATGCATGAAAATTAATTATGATAAAAGTAACACTTTTACAATAAAATAAAAAATCTTTTATGCATACCTCTATGCATGAAAATTAAATATGATAAAAGTAACACTTTTACAATAAAATAATAATCTTTTATGCATACCTCTATGCATGAAAATCAAATATGATAAAAGTAACACTTTTACAATAAAATAATAATCTTTTATGCCTAAAAACTCATTTTGATGAAAGTAACACTTTCATAATAAGAGAAAATTATTTCTTTATGCATAAAAATCTATTTTGATGAAAGTAACACTTTCATAATAAAAGAAAATTATTCCTTTATGCATAACAATAATAATAATCAATATGCATCTTCTATGCATGAAAATGACACTTTTAGAGTATAGAATTGATAGGAATTACTCTTTTAGCGTAATAAAAGATAATTCTTATTTCCAAAAATTTTTCCATAACCTCCTTTGTATGGCTGACCATTTTTAATTTTTCCTACTTAATTATGTCTTAAAAATTAACTCTAATTGATTTAAAGTAATCTATACTAATCAAAATTTACTTATAAAAGAGAAAACATTATAAAAAGTTTAATTCCAATAATTTTCACTTAACTAGGATAAAGAAGGGTTGATTCTAAGAAGAGAGAGGGGAAAAGCCTTTCGATCAAGGCATAATATCCATTTATCACTTCAAACAATCATAAACATTAGAAAAACATAAAATCAATAAAGAAAAATACAAGAATCTCTACTTACATAATTTCTTGGAGCTTTCCTTTGGCTTGATGGTTTGAGGGTTCAACTCTTGTTTGTAACAAGAGTGGCCACCAATCTTTGGAAGAGGGAAATGTCAAAAACTAGTTAATTATTAATAAATTCATAGTTCTTGGCTTGGGAGGAGCAGAGTAACAGTGCATAAAACACTATTAAGTTTCAACAAAGGGGAGGGCTTCTATTTATAGGAAAAATTGAGCCTCTAACCAAGCCAACTGATTCTAGAATTTTCCAGATCAGTTTGGTCAATTTTTGACCATTTTTGGGTCAGTTTTGGTCACTTTTTGGATCTAGTTGAAACAGGAGAGAGGAGAGATGAAAATATCTCATTATTTGGGAGTTTAAAACTCATTCAAGCATGTGAAACAGGCGCCCTTTTCATGAGGGAAACTCCCCCATGCAGAGGTGTCAAAAATGCATCATTTCACCTAAATATCTCTCTTTTTTAACTATTAACCTTGTCCTTAGTCAACTCTTCATCTTATGTGAGTATTTACTCATTTTTGGGGGATTTTCCTTTTATTTCTTCATTTATCTCCTCCCTACATTTGGATGAATCTTATTGGTCCATAGGAACCTTAATTGAAAATTTCAAAAAAATCTTCATCCCCAGGATAATGCCTCTTGAACAGATTATACTTAATTTCTAATGCACCTTCTGAAAATATTTTTGAACTTCTGTTTCAGGGGAACTTATTTTAATAAGATGAGATATTTTTCGATTTTAAAAATTGAATATTCTCTTTCTAGAACATTTTCTCTCTCTAGGCCAAAACTGGTAGAAACAAGATCTTTTATATTTCTGAAGAGGGATTTGATTACAGGGAAAGATACTGGACATCCTCAGAGGCTGGGGGAGGAATCTTACATTCTACCCCACTTTAAAAACGCGAGATGTCCTCATCTCGCAGCAAGTGGAGTATGATCTCTTTCATCTTCTGCTTCTTCTTCAATCACTTTACTGCCTTGGAAGTGGACGACCGATTCTGGGAACAACTCTCTTTGACTTTCCCTATTCTGAGTTGGAGGTCCTGCATTACTTTGGACTGAAACTGCAGGTTGGATAGAGGGTCTACCTCTAGGATTTCCCTGATTTTGGCGGATAGAACCGTGATTACTCTCGAAGGCAGGGGCTGGAGTCTGGAATCTTGATCCCTGATTTTCGTGCCCTGAAAACCTTCATCCAAAAGGAGTTGGGCAATCCATACTGCGATGTCCAAATCCTTGACAGTTATAGCATTTCACTCTCTTATTCAAGGGTGGAACTTCTGAAGTTGAATTCCAGGGGATTGAGTTTCGGGAAAAGAACATTTCTTCCATTTTGGAACTTCCCATATCCTGGGTTTGACCTTGATATCTCTTAGGCGGAGGAAGGTTGGAATCACCTTTTGGGAATAAAAACCTTTTGAAAGGTGATGGTGCTGGCTTTGGCGAGAATTTGACATCAAAGGCTTTGGCAAAATCCTTTGCCATTCTTACTACTTCGGCCATTGAGATAGGTTTAGCATTCTTGACTAAAGTATCCAATGGCTCGTTCATTCCCCGAATGAACCTGGCCATCAGCTGCTCTTCATCCAATTGAGGGGAATGTTTAAGGAGAAGGGAAAAAGCCTGATGGTACTCTTCAATTGTTTGGTTTTCCTGCTTTAGTTCCAAGAACTCATTCATCTTAATTTCAAGAAAGCCTGGGGGACAACCTGTTTTTGAGGTAAGCCTTGAGATCGGTCCAGGTTTGGGTATTTCGGTCGAGACGGTTTGTCTCGCAGTGGTTTCTCCATGCCACTCTAGCTGTCTCCACTATCTTCAGCCTTGCAAGAGCCATTTTGCTCTTCTCATTGTACCTGGTGACATCAAAGTATTCTTCCATTGATTCGATCCACTTCTCCACAGTCTCGCCCAAGTTTTCCCCTTCACCCTTGAAAGGTCCAGGTTGCGAACTATTAAGTGTTTTACGAACATCCAGGTCGAGCTCTTCTTCATCGAGTTGGGGGTTAACATTTCTACCACGACGACCTCGATCCATGTTCCTATCAATACGAAAATTCTTGTTAAGTCTCTTTATTTATGATTCAATCCAAAATTTGATTCAACTGATTCCGGGGTTCTCTACATAGGTCGGCTCCCCATAGAATCAAGGGATAAAGATACTCATATAGAATGCATTATCAGTTGACAATTCATTCAGAATATCTCATTCATATCTTTAACACAAAAATGGTCCATCAGACTGAATTTTTCTATCTGAACAATCCTCCATGGGGATTTTAATTTTTTAGATTTTTAATTTATCATCCCTTAACTTGATCCACTGATCAAAAGTTAACAATAGCAATCTACCAACACAATCCACTAATCTCATAGTGATTGGCTGAAGTCATTAACATCATTCCAGTTAAGAACATCATCACAAGGACTCGTCCCATTCATCCTCATTGTGGTTTTGCTCAGCTTATTACATTTCAACCAAATTTCAGGGATCATCATTTTTCAATCAGAATCCAAATCAACTCATCAGTTCTCAACCAAAATTTAAAAATCATATCAATCACATTCGAATTCATCAACTAGATAGCATTAATGCTTATAATTTCAAGTCTTAGATTTACTCGTATATACTGCTAGTAAAGAGCTGCAGTTATACCCTCGATATATACGGGTAGTCATGGTTCTTGGAACTATAAGGTAAATACCATCATGTCTAGGACTCAAGCAAGTCAGGGATTCCATATAATTGTGGTACTTCCATCTGAAGATCCAATTACCAATTTACAAATTTCAGTTTGAATATCAAATTGTATGAATTTTATCACACAATTACAACCTTTTAGTGCTTCTTGATAAATTTTTGACATATTTGGCTTCTCGGTTGATCCTCATTAGCCAAATAGCTCTGATACCAACTGTGAGATCCCTGTCCCTACCGCGAAATGGATTCGGGGTGCTAGCAGCGGAAGTAACACATCTTGCGCGGGGCAGGGTCCCACACTCTGGGCCTTGCCAACGGATATCCGGATAGGTGACTAATTCCTTGACTCTTCCAAACCGAAGTCGAAAAAACTTCTCTTGCTCGGAAAGCACGGGCGATTCCACCAGGATAACTTTTCCCTAACGTAGTCAAAAGCCTTAACTAATTAAACTGATCTGACCGAACTCATAAGTTCCATAGTCAGATCAAGGGATAGATTGCACTTGGATCATAGATGTTAAAAAACCATCCTAGGGAGGATCAAACACTAGCTCCATTGCATAGTTGAATAGAAATGAAGAAGATGAAGTTAAGCTACTAATCAAGAAGTAATTAGCATAATGATGAGCATAATGACAACATAAGTGAGGGGAAATAAAATGTGTTGATTTCAATAGATGAGAGCCTCTTTATATAGGCTGAAGTACATGAGGATTAAGCTCAAGATTAGGTGTTAATCATCATCTAAATCATCTCCACCTTCCCTCCTAGATTCAAGCACCTAAAAGTGACCACCAACCCTAGAATCTTGCTAATCACACCAATGCTACCTAATCAAGGGATCACGACCCCTTTGGCTGATGTTGAGCTCCTAAATGACTCTTTTACATCATGGTAAGGTTGCATAATAACCTTTGTATCCATTTTCCCATAATCTATGACTTTAGTGCATAGTGCTAGTTACAAGGTATGTGCCCTACACATCATTTTAGTGAAGGTGTTTGCCATATTTTTAACACCCCTCCTCAAACACTGAATCCACTCAATGATGCAGTTGGTCATGCTGACTCTCATGAGTCTAATTAACCACCCAATGCTCAGTGATAGCATGCATGAGCGTGGTCTGACTAGCAATGCCATACATAGGTTATGCCAATGTGAACTCAGAGGCTTTAGTCATGCGTACAAAAGAGGTATGGGACGACTTTAGAAGAGTGTGACAAGACGTGGCTACATGTATGAGTGAAGAGGACACCCATGTGTATAGGGCATGCCCTTGCTTTTAGCACTTTAGAATAAATGATTTGATCTAATCATAGATAGGGCCTCATGATGGTGGCCCTTGTCTTCATCTTTTTCTTCTTCTTGGTCTTCTTCCTGCTGCACTTCTTCCATGATGTAGACTCGTTGCATCTTCTTCTTGGCAAAACAATTCTTCTCTACATGACCAGGTTTGTGACAAAAGTCACAAATGAGATTGTTGTTGTTGTAGCCCTTGTTGTAGTTGCCTTTGTTGTAGCCCTTGTTGTAGTTGCCTTTGTTCTTGCCATACCTACTAGATCCTGCATAATAAGCATTTTCAGTAGACAAGGTTGATGACGATGGAGACTCCATTTGCTTGGTCTTTAGTTTTCTCTCCTCCTCAAGAAGAGATGCTTCAATGTCCACAAGCTTTGATATTGGCATATTGGTCAAGGTTGTGACCACATGGTCATATTCTTCAGGTAAAGATTTAAGTAATACACCAATGGAGACATCTTCATCCATCTTAAGACCTATTCCTGCAAGTTGTGTTAATAGGCCTTTCATGTAGTTCAAATGTGAGGCTAGGGATGTGCCAGACTTCATTTCTAGCTTAAAAAATTCAATGAGCAAACCAAACTTTGAACTTTTAGATCGAGCCCCAAATAGAGTTGTGAGTTGGTCCCAAACTTCCTTGGAAGTTTCGCATCCATCCACATGATGAATATAAGTGTCATCAAGCTCCAATGTGATGATGGCACGAGCTTTGTCATCTCTTACTTCCCAACAAGGAACATCAGCAAGAGTCCTTGGCTTCTTCTCATTCCCATTTACTATGTTGAAGAGCCCCTTCTTCATGAGCATTAACTTGATGCGGGTTTGCCATCTGTGAAAACCATGACCTTTAAAGCGCATTGATGGGGAATCCTTGGTAGCCATTATGATATGGAATGAAGGGGGTCTTACCTCTGATGATTGAGGCAGTGTCTACCCTTTTACAAGAGAGATTAAGACCAAGGAATAGTGCTAAATCAAGTTATTTAGCATATGCTTTCCAAAAGATAAAAACAGAAAATATATTGATTTGTGGAAAGCAAGGGAGACACCTAATCAAGGGGCAAATTAAGTGTGAAGTAATAAGGGGATGTAGCAAGTCCCTAATGACATGTATGAACCACTTATTGCACCAAATGATAAGGATTAGGATAGATTAATCATTGATTAGTGGAGTTGAATATTCTGCTCACTATGCAGAGAAATGAGCTCACTTGGAGTCAATATTTGAAGGAGTTGCACAAAGAATGAGCTAAAAATCTTCAAGGGCATTGAATAGCAGTATGTCTAGATGATTTTAGAGCCCACAAACACTTGCTTAAGCAACTTAATCAATGAGTAATCTCAAATTTACCAAAGTACCTTTTCTGGCTATGGCAGTTCTGGACAGCACCCTGGTTTTTTGCTTGGTGTGTGAAGCACACTCAATCATTTGCAAAACCCTCTTAGGAGGAGTAAGTTTAGGTTCCAATGAAGCCATATCTCAGAGGAATTAGACCAATTTGATGTGTGTGAGCTGCAGCAATACTTTTGGTGGTCGCCTATCAAAAACGTGCCTGTTTTGGGGAAAACGAAGTTGCCGGCGACGTGGAGCTATGAATGGTGCAATTGAGGTGCCATGCCCCTTAGCAACATTGCTGGTGAAGTGCCCACAGAAGGATTTTGGCAATGGTTACGTGGTTTGTGAGCACCAAGGCCTCCACTCAGCTGCTATTCTAGATCCTATTTTCTAGGAAACCCATAAAAGCTAATGAAACCCTAATTTTCACTAATCTCTTGCTAAGCAAATAAGATGGGGCTTGATTCTAGATGAATGGGCTAGTACTAGCTCTGATACCATGTTAAAAAACCATCCTAGGGAGGATCAAACACTAGCTCCATTGCATAGTTGAATAGAAATGAAGAAGATGAAGTTAAGCTACTAATCAAGAAGTAATTAGCATAATGACAACATAAGTGAGGGGAAATAAAATGTGTTGATTTCAATAGATGAGAGCCTCTTTATATAGGCTGAAGTACATGAGGATTAAGCTCAAGATTAGGTGTTAATCATCATCTAAATCATCTCCACCTTCCCTCCTAGATTCAAGCACCTAAAAGTGACCACCAACCCTAGAATCTTGCTAATCACACCAATGCTACCTAATCAAGGGATCACGACCCCTTTGGCTGATGTTGAGCTCCTAAATGACTCTTTTACATCATGGTAAGGTTGCATAATAACCTTTGTATCCATTTTCCCATAATCTATGACTTTAGTGCATAGTGCTAGTTACAAGGTATGTGCCCTACACATCATTTTAGTGAAGGTGTTTGCCATATTTTTAACAATAGAGACCAATGCTTTTTTACTCATGGAGGAGGCACAGCCGTTGATTCTTTTTCCATAGAACAATTTTTGTTCGGGATTTACTTCATCTATCGAACTAAACAGAAATTGAGTCTCGATTTACGGATCCATCAGTCCAGCCTAACCCCATCCAACAGTCCCATGGGTTAGCCAACCGCCCAACCACTGTAGTGATGGGATCCAATTAGGAATTTGGTTAGGTTTTGTCCCAGGTACCAGGGAAAAGAGTTCCCAAGCCCCCTAGTTGGAAGTTCATGCAAACATAAAACTAGTCACACCACTTACACACCCAATATGAAATTGCCTTTTTCTCAGCATCAGCTAACTTTAAAACAATCCTTTAATGAAACCATTATGTCACTGATGACAATCCTCAAAATCTCTGGTTGAATCCATATTTCCAATCATACATTCATCGGTGCACTTATGGCATCATTGGCAACCGGAATGCTCACCACCTGTTCACTCAGGGGCCTTTTCAATAGTTCCTAGCTCATAGTACCCGACAATATTTTCACATATAAAAATCAAGATGGAATCCTCATTGAAGATCAGCAAGATCAATCAACAGATCCATATAAGAGAGCCATGGACTCATCCGTTGAGGACCAGCAAGGTCAATCAACCAGATCCATGCCCGGTTTCAGAAAACAACTCTTACTCTTTGTTCCAATATCTTCCACGACGCATGTGTGGGTATCTTCGACGACCTAGAGCCCAAGCACCGTATGGTCAGCACCCTCTAGGATCCTTCGCAGGTCACCTAGCGCTTCACTCATAGGCCGCTTCCTTGGTCCCTCATCCACCGTACCGGAAGCTCACCATTTAAATCGAACCAAGGCTGGTCAAGACCTCGGCCGACCTTGCTACGTGAGATGTCCTCCATTGACTCTCCATCAGCAGTTGCAACTTTATCAGTTAGGTCTCCACGACCTTAATCACAAGATGGTCAAAATGCTATCACTTAGGTCTCCACGACCTTAATCACAAGATGGTCAAAATGCTTCCCCAGCATTCTTGACATAAAACAGTCATTTACAAACATGTCATAAATACAATTTCTATATTGAACTCTCGTCTTTCCACATTATTCCACATTAATCCATATTATTTAATCCAATTCCAATTCATATGTTTATCCATTCTTGACCAGATACATCATTTTCTATCCCATCACATAGGATTCATTCACTTCACATAACATCCATTCCTATCTTTCTTAATTTACATTACGTCTCCTCACATCCATTTCTCATTCTCATTCGTTCAGGTCTTATACTATTCATTCACATTCTGATTCACATAACATCTCATCTCATCCATTCGCTCATATCGACTTCATATCCATTCACATTCATATTTGCATTCATTATTCCCCACACACATCCACATTCGTACATCCACATTCACATCTACATTTATACATCCATTTTCACATCCACATTCATACATCCACATCCAAATCCACATTCATACATCCACATCCACATCTACATTCATACATCCACATTCACATTCACATCCATACATCCATATCCACATTCCACATCCTCATTCACATTCACATACATCCACATTCCATATCTACATCCATATCCCCATTCACACATCCACATTCATATTCACATGCATCCACATTCACATTCCATATCTACATCCATATCCACATTCACATGCATCCACATTCACATTCCATATCTACATCCATATCCACATTCACACTTCCACATTCACATTCACATACATCCACATTCACATTCACATTCACATCCAGACATCCATATCCACATCCAGACATCCATATCCACATTCACATCCTTATTCACATTTACATACATCCACCTCCACATTCCATTCACATCCAGATATCCATATCCACATTCCACATCCTTATTCACATTTACATACATCCACATCTACATTCCATATCCACATTCACACATCCACATTCACATTCACATACATCCACATTCACATTCACATTCTCATCCATACATCCATATCCACATTTCACATCTACATCATTTCTTTCACATACATATAACAATATCTATTCTTTCACATACATACATCTCCATCTATTCCTCGTTCATTTTCATCTAATTGATTCGTTTCACATCCTCATATCTATTTATAGAATACAAGAGAATTCTTATTTTCGATATAAGATTTCTTTATGCATTTATTTATGCATAAATTCCAATTTAAGGAGACTAACACTTTTGAAATAAAAATCAATCTTTTATGCATCTTCCTATGCATAATTTCATTTTAAATGAGAATGACACTTTTGAATAGAAGAATAATATACAAGTGAATGGGTGTGTGCGGGAACAAGCCCTTAGCAAGAGGCTGTAAAAGAGAATCTGTAAATGAGTAAGAAGCAGTGAAAAGGTGAGAGCTACCTACTAGGAGAGAATAAAGGGTAACATGAGAAGATTTAGGATGTGTGGAGATATTCTAGGAAAAGTGAAGAGGAGGAGTGAACCAAGGAGAGATTAGTGGGATAAGATGCTTGACATCTTGTGGATGTAAACTCTATAAATTGAGGCATTGGCCTAATGAGAACTTGCTGGTTTTTGAGTATCCATGCCTACATTAAGAGCTATCACTTAATTGCTCACTAATCTCGTCTTCGTCTAATCTCTTTGTTAATGATGTTGATTCTTGCATTTGATCCACCATAGCTTCTCACTTTGCTTGCATTTTAACATGGTATCAAAGACTAGGTTAGGATCCATCCAATTTATGAGCTTATTTATCTTGCTAATCATCCTATTAATTAAGATTAAGAGATAATCACTTTTTTAGTCTTTTTCAACAAGCTCTTCGCACCCCAGCTTTAGTGGAGGGGCTTGATCTCCCTCCACGCTTAACATTAGGCAACAAGCTACTAACCACATCTAGCTACACTCCCCATGCATCAGCCAGTCGCTCAATTCATCAAAGCGCAACAGGAGAAGCTGCCAAAATTTGTGATTTTTCAAGCGCCAATTTTCTAAAGCAATTTGCAGATCTACACTCACATAGAAGGAATTGGTCTAATTCCTCTTAGCCCTAGGGGTTTTCAAGGGTGCTCTACATGCTGGTGATGTTAGATTTGTGAAATTTCTCAAGGAGAAGTGGCATCAAGCTCTGTATCAAATTTACAACAAGTGACTCTGGTAAAACAGAGATTAAGCATTCAATGTTTGGTCAAATCTTTTGTTTCTTGGCTTGATCCTCTACTAGAATAACTTCTATTGATGCCTTTGAAAGGAGTTGAGATCATTTGAACTCTAAGGCCCCTGATCTGGCCTCCTCGCACACTCTATTTTTTACACACAAAACAAGAGATTATTTTGCTAATCAATGATTAATCAACACTAATCACTATATTTTGGCACAATTGAGGGTTCAAATTTACCATTGGGTATTTGATACAAATCCCTATAACTTCAGATTGTAATTCGGAGATGGTTTGATACTCCAACCACTCAGTAGTACTACAGACCAGCTATACTTGACTTTATTGGTGAATTTATGTTGATAAATCTGTTGTAATCATAATCTTGCATTTGCCCCTTGGTTAATGCTTGCAAATCACACTCAAATTCAAGTTGTTCATAGCCAGTGTTGCATTTGGGAATGTGCATAAGAATGAATGCTATATGCATTATGTATTGGGCACACATGGGTGATTACATCATTGTAAAAATGGGATCAAACACTACCCTTGTCCCCAGAATAAAGCAAGAGGTAAGGCCTCCCACATAGATTTGGGTTTGCATTGCATAATTAAAAAAATGACACAATTTATACAAGATAAACATCAAAAGCACAAAAGATCTGTCAACAATACATTAAAACATGTTGCTCACATGGAGGAAGAGCTAAAGGTCAAGCTCATGGCCCTAACCATGAAAGAAGAATAACATCACTTTTCAAGAGGAGGATCAACACTAAGAAGAAGAGCTAGACGAAGCATTAAAGGAAGACATGGATGCGTGAAGAGAAGTTGCCACACAACAAGAAGACTGAAAGAAGAGCTAGACAAAGCATTAAAGGAAGACATGGACGCGTGAAGAGAAGCTACCACAACAAGAAGACTGAAGACAAGAGAAGATGTGAGGCTCCAAGAAGCAAGGAGCCATGTGAAAATATGTAAGGAAGAGAGAGAGAAACCCCACAACCTAATGTAACCTGACCCAATAGACTAAAACCACCTCTGAGCCACCGATGATGTAAGCCATGTGGTAGATGTATGTGTGAGCACTTTAGTCAAGGTCATGGGCACTTGTAGTAGCCTTGGACACATAAAGAGAGAGAGTGTCAAGGACTATGAGTTTAGGGACTTGAGGAACTAGTCGCGGCCTACCAAGTAAGAGGGAAACTTGGTATATGGTCCACGTGTGTTAGAATTATTCACTTGAGGGGGGGAGGTGTTGAAATATACAAGTGAATGGGTGTGTGCAGGAACAAGCCCTTAGCAAGAGGCTATAAAAGAGAATCTGTAAATAAGTGAGAAGCAATGAAAAGGTGAGAGGTATCTATTGGGAGAGAATAAAGGGTAGCATGAGAAGATTTAGGATGTGTGGGAAAAGTGAAGAGGTGGAGAGAATCAAGCAAAAGAGGTGGAGAGAATCAAGCAAAAGAGGTGGAGTGAATCAAGGAGAGCTCAGTGGATTAGATGCTTGGCATATTGTGGATGTAAACTCTATAAATTGAGGCGTTGGCCTAGTGAGAACTTGCTGGTTTTTGAGTATCCATTCCTACATTAAGCTATCAATTAATTGCTCACTAATGTCATCTTAATCATCATCTAATCTCTTTTGTTAATGATGTTGATTCTTGCACCATAGCTCATCACTTTACTTGCATTTTAACACTAATGGACCCTTGATTTTTCCCTTAATGTGCCTAAACCTACAAAAAACCTAGTATGTGTGGATTTTCTTGACCTCCCCTTGCACTTGCATCCATTTCTCCAACTTATTGTAGAACCTTTGGGAAAACTCTTTGGGAGAAAGACCTATTCTAGATTTAAACCCTAGGTGGAACTTGCAAGCCCTCATAGAAATGGACCTCAGTCAATCTCTACCAAAAACCCTAACTATTAACTTGGGGAGAGAAGAACTATTCATTAATCAACCCATTAACTATAGAAATACACCTAATGCCTAATTTCACTATAACAAGTAGGGTCACTATATAAGGAATTGTTTGGATAAAGCTCCTCCATATATTCCTAACCAGAGTAATCAGGCCTTGCATCTACATACTAGGTGTTATGGCTCACCCTAACCCCCCTTAAAACATCGAATTCTATAACCTTGATCCACATATCAATTCGAAGGGTCTCAAACTTAGTTTCAAATTTGGCGGGAGTTTTGAGTGTATTTTGCTAAAAGCTTGTAAGCTCTCCTTTGGCTTGAGGGATTGAGGGTTCTACTCTTGTTTGAAACAAGAGTGGCCACCAATTCACTTTGGAGAGGATTAGGCCAAAAACATTCAAATTATTAAAAAATTCAATGTAGATGGCTCAGGGCAGGAGTAGAGTAACAGTGCATAAACACCAATAAGCTTTTACAAAGGGGGAGGCTTCTATTTATAGGAAAAAGTGAGCCTCTAACCAAGCAAATTGATTCTAGAATTTTCCAGATCAGTTTGGTCAATTTTTTACCATTTTTGGGTCAGTTCAGCTTACTTTTTGGATCTAGTTTTGAAATAGGAGAGAGGAGAGATGAAACTATCTCATTTTATTGATTAAAAATTGGGGGTAATGATGAGAAAAAAGGCACCTACTTCATGAGGGGAGATCCCCACTCTGAGGTGTTAAAATTTAGTTTTTTAATTCTTTTCTTTGGTCCTTAGTCCACTCTTCATCTTATGTGAGCATTTACTCATTTTGGCTCCTCCCTACATTTGGATTAATCTTATTGGTCCATAGGAGCCTTGATTGGACCATAATCCAGAATTTTCAGAAAATCTTTACCCTTAGGCTAAGGTCTTTTATGCACATTATAATTTATGTCTAATGCACCTTTTTTAAAAAAAATTAAACTTGTGATTCGAGGGAATTTATTTTAATAAGAAGGGACATTTTTCCATCCAAAGATATCTAAAAACTGAATTACCTCTCTCTAGAATATTTTCTCTCTTTAGGCCAAAATAGGTAGAAATAAGATCCTTTATTATTCTGAAAAGGGGGGATTGATTATTACAGGGGAAGAAACTGGACGTCTTGAGGGGCTGGGGAGGAATCTTACATCCTCTCCCACTTGAAAAGTGTGAGATGTCCTCATCTCGCAAACTGGGGGTAATCTCACATCAGTTCCGCTTCTTTCTCCAAGGTGGCGTCTTTAAAAGGATAGAACTTCCATTTGACTAATAATTCTCTTAGAATTCAGTTCTGAGAACCTTCTCTCAAACATTAAGGATTTCTTTAGGTTGGAGTTCCATCTGCCCTTGGGTTGAAGAAGTTAAGAGTTCATCATTAAGTACATGATTTGAGCTGGGTACATACTTCTTAAGTAGGTTGACATGAAATACATTATGTACTTTGAGATGAGGAGGCAATAGAAGTTCATAGGCTAAGTCACCTACTTTCTTTGTAATCAGATATGGCCCACTATATCTAGGGGATAACTTCTTGTACTTCTTAAGAGATAGAGAACTTTTTTTGGGGTGTACTCGAATGACGGCCATATCTCCTTCTTTGAATTTTCTGTCTGACCTCTTCTTATCTGCATACTGCTTTTGTCTATCCTAGGCAGCTTTTATATCCTTGCGGATTAACTGCATTTGCTACTCCATGTCAAAAGCATCTATCTGGACATCTCAACCCTAATCAATGGGGCAGACCAAGTTAATGGTGTTAGGTAGTCTTGTCTATAGAATGCTTTGAAAGGGCTCATCTCGATACTTCGTTGATAAGAAGCATTGTAGGCGAATTCAACTAGGTGTAGATAGCTTAGCCACTTCTTGGGTTCCCTGCCTTAGCATGACCGAAGTATATCTTTGATTACTTGGTTCACCCTTTTTGTCAGAGTGGTAAGTTGTGCTGAGATGATCCAAGAAAGTTCCTATTGCTTCAAAGAATGTAGTCCAGAATCTTGACATGAATTTGGGATCTCGATCACTTACTATTCTCCTGGGTAGGCCATGAAATATGAAGATTTCCTTGAGGAACACTCTGCCCACATCCACTGCACTGTAGGTTTCTTTTACTGGAATTAGATGGGCAACTTTGGTTAGTCTGTCAACTACCACGAAGATGGAGTTGTAACCTGATTGCATTGAGGGTAGTCTAGTAATAAAATCCATACTAATACATTCCCACTTCATTTGGGGGATGTCTAATGGATGTAACTTTCCAAGAATTTTTACTCTCTCGGCTTTGACTTTTTGACATATCAGGCATTGACGTACATGATTAAGTATATCCTTTTTTAGTACAGGCCAAAAGAAGCTTTTCTTTACAGACATGTAGGTCTTGATGAAACCTAGATGTCCTCCTAAAAGGCTATCATGGGCTTCATTAAGAATTTGACTCTTAGTTTCCTCATCATTGGGAATGCATAGCCTGCTGTTATAATATATAATTCCTTCATCCAGGCTGCTGTACCCTTGAACTTGGTTCAACTCCTGAGGAGTTTTGCTTTCCAGCAGAAGTAGGGTAGCAATAGGGCCAAAGAATCTATCTTGCATGATCTTCTCTCTTGCTTCATTAATCAATGGATTTGATACCATTGTGATTGCAAGCAAGGAGGCTTTTCTGCTGAGGACATCTGCTACCACATTTTCTTTGCCTAGGCGGTACTTGATTTCAAAATCAAATTCTTGCAGGGTCAACATCCACCTTCTTTGGCGCATGTTGAGATCCTTCTGAGTGAAGATCCACTTTAAGATCCTTGCATAATTTCATTTTAAATGAGAATGACACTTTTATAATAAAAGAATAATCTTTTATGCATACCTTTATGCATGAAAATCAAATATGATAAAAGTAACACTTTTACAAATAAAATAATAATCTTTTATGCATACCTCTATGCATGAAAATCAATTATGATAAAAGTAACACCTTTACAATAAAATAATAATCTTTTATGCATACCTCTATGCATGAAAATTAAATATGATAAAAGTAACACTTTCATAATAAAATAATAATCTTTATGCATACCTCTATGCATGAAAATCAAATATGATAAAAGTAACACTTTTACAATAAAATAATAATCTTTTATGTCTAAAAACTCATTTTGATGAAAGTAACACTTTCATAATAAAAGAAAATTATTTCTTTATGCATAAAAATCTATTTTGATGAAAGTAACACTTTCATAATAAAAGAAAATTATTCCTTTATGCATAAAAATAATAATAATCAATATGCATCTTCTATGCATGAAAATGACACTTTTAGAGTATAGAATTGACAGGAATTACTCTTTTAGCATAATAAAAGATAATTCTTATTTCCAAAAAATTTGCCATAACCTCGTTTGTATGGCTGACCATTTTTCAAATTTTTCTACTTAATTATGTCTTAAAAATTAACTCTAATTGATTTAAAGTAATCTATTCTAATCAAAATTCACTTATACAATGTAAAGTCTGTCCTCCTTAGGACACACACTAGGGTCCTCAATGATCAAGTACTTTTGTGCTCTAGGATTCTCTACACATAATTTTATCCAATTATCATGAGAATATTTTGACCCTCCATAGTGCAACAAGGTCCTTCCAGCTTGCACATTTGAATGTATAAATAATCCAAGCCCATCCCCTTGGATTGATGAAGGTTTAACCATGTAAGCCACATCTTTAATGTATGTAGAAGATCTCTGCAACTTTGAAAGGTAAATACGGTGGTTGCATTTCATCCTCTTTGATATGGTATTCACATATCGAAGATATCTTGATTTTTCTTAAAGCCTTAAATTCTGTGAAAAGAAAAAACACAAGTTAGTCTTTACGTAAACTACATACCATATATAGCATAAATGTTACATGCTTCCTCCTACACATTTGAAGGGTTCATGAAAAAAGAACCTAGTTTCTCCCTAGCTGACATTGATAGAAATCTTTTAATTTGCAATATATAACTCTCAGCTGCTGCAGCTCCTGTGATGAAGCTTTTTTATACCCTAGTAGTTGAGCATAGAGCATTGCTTCCATGTCTTTTAGTGTCGACACTGGAGGAATTCTTTGCAATATCACTAGTTGTCTACTACTTAGATGAACAGATGGAGCACAAATTTTACTTGTTGTTTCCAGATCAGTATATGTTGTGTTTCCTTGACATTCACCCAATGGAGTTTGTTTGCTTGATGAGCTTGAATGAGCATCTTGTCCTCCTTCCCTTGTTATGTTCTTGTTCATCTCATCCCATTCAAGAATCACCTTTTGAAAATAGTCATATAATGAATGACCATATTGCACTGGTTGTTGCCCCCCATATCTATTGAAGGTTATAACATCACGCACATCTTTTGCACCATCTAAGTACAATAGATACTACAAAACAGATCCTCAATTAAAATGTTATCTCCTTGATCAATATTGAAAGTGGTAGGAAATATACAATTTTCTGCTAGATTCAAACAACCTTTATAAGGGTTGTCTCATCAATGAGCACAGTCCTTTCCACAAAACACTTTCCACTCCATTGGCACCATACCTTTAGAAGAGGTTTAAACATTGCTTCAACCCCAATCTTATCTGGATTGTAAATCTTCTCTTTATTATATTTGTAGCACTCTTCTTGTCCCCAAACTATGAAAAATGGCAAGTCCTTTCCTGCGTGTTTTGTCAAAGTTTGCACTATAGACAAAACATTATTTTGCATTACTGTTAACCATATCCCAACATGAAATCTCATAAGCAATTCAATTAAAATTTCCATGCATCTTGGACGAAGAACAATCCATTGATTGTTGCCACAACGTAGGCATTTATTAGGTCCAAGATAATTGCCATCTTTGGTTTAGTTTCGATCAGTGCAAGATCTCTCATTTTGTCTTGTGGAGAAGATAACAAGACATGATTTGTTTCACACAGAGATAATTTTCTTATTACAAAGATTTTGAGAATGTTAATACATATTAAATACATGTACTGAATATAATAAAGGTGATCTCTCTTGATTGAATAGTATGATATGTAGTGAATATAATAAAGGTGATTTCTTCTTTATCCAAGTATTACAACATCACACTAGAACTTAGTAACTTTATCCCTTTGCAGCAAAGATATAATGTTGACCAGAAAGTATCCAATATTGATATGTCTCTATCTTTTCCCTGACTACATTCTCCAAGGGTATGCATTCTTTTCCCTGACTACATTCTCCAAGGGTATGCATTTGCCATCAACTTTATGAAAGGGCATAAGATCTGCATAAGAAGCTGGAGATAGTGAATTGATGCAAAAATCCAAAGCCAACTTCTTCACATGGCTCTATGTTTAGCCTTCTATATACATATTGTGTAGGTGCTTGGAAACAATTAACCATAGGGATGTGGAATTTTTATTTTGATCCCATGAAGTTTTATTTCTCATACTCTACCAAGCCTGATCTACCGGCACTGCTCTTAGAAGATAGTTTTTTCTTTGTTTGATCAAAGTTGACAGACAACACAGTGCTAGAAACAGCTATTGGAATGGATGTGCTTGACCCAGATCCTCCTTGAACACCACCTCCTTTGGCACCGAAATATATTTCATGTCCTCCTATCCATGGTTTCTTTGTCGGGTTGGGTGAATCTCTTGAATGAGCATCAGGCTTGAGCTTTGCCTTCACTTTAGCATAAGAATAAATTATTTGCTAGATTGGAGCTTCCTCACCATCATCATCCACATTCCATCCTAATGTTGTCATACTATAGGTGTTGTCTGCCTTCATTTATGTGTCATCATAAGAACTAGGATGAAGAAAAAAAGCCTTGTCTTTATCCACATCCACACGGACACATGGTACACCTTGCTGTCCACCAACGGATCCTTCTTGTAATCCAATCACAGACCCTTCACGTTTGTAGGTTTCAGTGCTAGGCTTAAGCACAAAAAGTTGGATGTTCTACATTCATTTTCCATCTTTATTATGAAAATCCAAGTACCAATCCCAAGAACTGTCTCATCAGTAACTCCATCATAAAATTGGATTCTTGTTTGTGTTGAGTCAAATGTCCTCTTAGTCATGCTTGAGGCCTGTCAATATCAATAAAGGATAGTAAATACATACATAATTATATTCTCATTAGCAAGAAGTATGTGCACATTGACCTGTAGGAGTTAGATCCTAGATCTTCCTACAATGCTAAGAGATTTGGACTCAAGTCCAAATCTTCAAGAGATTTGGATGGAAGTCCAAATCTATAGATTTGGATGGAATTCCAAATCTATAGACATTGAATGGATATTTGGACTTGAGTCCAAATTTCCTAGCCTCACAGGGAGATTTAGACTTGAGTCCAAATCTCTAATTGGAATCCAAATCTGTATGAACTGAAAGAAGATGGGGAGATTTCAACTTAAGTACAAATCTAAAGTCATTGGAAGAAGATTTGGACTTGAGTCCAAATCTTCTAGCCTCACAGGGAGATTTGGACTTGAGTCCAAATCTCTTTAGGCTTAAGTCCAAATCTCCTAGCCTCACAGGAAGATTTGGACTTGAGTCCAAATCTCTTTGCCTCATGGTGGGGAGATTTGAACTTGAGTCCAAATCTCTAAGTGAATGGAATCAAAATCTATAGGGCGAGGAGAAGATTTGGAATCAAGTCCAAATCTCTAAGTAAAGGAAATCCAAATCTAAAGGGCTTGGAGAAGATTTGGACTCAAGTCCAAATCTTTAGGGAAGATGGAGAGATTTAGACTCAAGTCCAAATCTATAGGCGTTGGAAGGATATTTGGATGTAAGGTCAAATTTTTAAGCCTCATGAGAGATTTAGCATTGAGTCTAAATCCCTATCATGTCCAAATCTATTTGGACTGAAGTCCAATTCCTAAGCCTCATGGGAAGATTTGGACTCCAGTAGTACAAATCTATAGGCTATTTTGGGAGAGGAGATTTGGACTTGAGTCCCAATCTCCCAAACTCACAAGGAGATTTGGACTCAAGTCCAAATCTCCCAATGAGGCTAGGAGATTAGGAATCAAGTCCAAATCTCCAAACAATGCCTAGGCATTAAAGGAAGAGTAGGCCTTGCATCAAAATCTTTAGGTCTCACGGGAAGATTTAGACTCAAGTACAAATCTTTAGGGAAGATTTAGACTTAAGTCCAAATCTTTAGGGAAGATGCAGAGATTTGGACTTAAGTTCAAATCTTTAGGGAAGATAGAGAGATTTGGACTTAATTCCAAATCTATAGAAATTGGAAGGATATTTGGACTTAAGTCCCAGTTTATAGAAATTGGAAGGATATTTGGAGTTGAGTCCAAACCCCTATCATATCCAAATCTATTTGGACCCAAGTCTAATTCTAAAGCATGATGGGAAGATTTGGATTCAAGTCCAAATCTTTAGGCATCAAAATGTGATTTGGACTAGAGTCTAAATCTCCAAGTCTTAGAGGGAGATTCGGAGTCAAGTGCAAATCTTTTAAGCCTCACTAAAGATTTGGACAATTGTACAAATGTACATAGGCATTGTAGGGAGATTTGGACCCAAGTCCAAATATGAAGCCTCATGGTGGGAAGATTTGGACTCAAGTTCAAATCTATAGCATTGGAAGGAGATTTTGACTTGAGTCCAAATCTCTAAGCCTCATGGGAAGATTTGGACTCGTCCAAATCTATAGCATTGGAAGGAGATTTAGACTTGAGTCCAAATCTCCACTAGCGGCGGGGGGTTGTCGCCCCCCGAACCCCCTGTTATTGGGGGTCACCGCCCCCCTGAACCCCCTCGCTATCGGGGGTTGCCGTCCCCTGAACCCCCTGCTATCGGGGGCTGTGGACCCCCGAACCCCCACCTTGCATGGCACCTACCAACCCACCCATGAGAATTTTTTCTCCTTCAACAAGACTAGAAAGGATACAAGTGTAGGATTCCAGGTTAAAGGTCTCTTTGGTACACTTGGGTACCTGTGGTTAATAGTAGGTTGAGTGCAACAATTGGAGCCAGTGATTTTGGTTCACTTTGAAAATTTGGACTTGACTCCAAATCTCTAGTAATTGGAGAGAGATTTAGACTTGAGTCCAAATATCTAGGAATTGTAGGGAGTCCATATCTCTACAAATTATAGAGGAAATATTTGGACTTCTATCCAAATCTTTAGGTATTGGAGAGAGATTTGGACTTGAGTCTAGACATAGAAGGTACCTTTGGACTTGAGTCCAAATCTCTAGCAATTAGAGAGATATTTGGACTTCAGTGCAAATCTCAAAGCATAGAGAGGAGATTTGGACTTAAGTCCAAATCTCCAAGAATTAGAGAGAGATTTGGACTTGACTTCACACATACAAGGGAGATTTGGACTTGAATCCAAATCTCTAAGAATTGGAGGGAGATTTGGACTTGAATCCAAATCTCTAAGAATTGGAGGGAGATTTAGACTCAAGTCTAAGTCTCAAAGCATAGAGGGGAGATTTGAAATTGAGTCCAAATCTCTAGGGTTTAGGGGGGAGATTTGGACTTAAGTCCAAATCTCTAAGAATTGGAGGGAGATTTGGACTCAAGTCCAAATATCAAAGCATGGATAGGAGATTTGAAATTGAGTCCAAATCTCCAGGGTTTAGGGGGGAGATTTGGACTTAAGTCCCAATATATAAGAATTGGAGGGAGATTTGGACTCAAGTCCAAATCTCAAAGCATGGATGGGAGATTTGAACTTGAGTCTGAATCTCTAGGAATTGGAGGGAGATTTGGACTTGAATCCAAATCTCTAAGAATAGGAGGGAGATTCGGACTCAAGTCCCACATCTCAAAGCATGGAGAGGAGATGTGAACTTGAGTCCAAATCCCCAAGAATTGGAGGAAGATTTGAACTCAAGTCTGAATCTTGAAGCATGGAGGAGAGATTTGGACTTGAATCTACATCTCTAGGAATTGGAGAGAGATTTGGACTTGAGTCCACACATACAAGGGAGATTTGGACTTGAGTCTACATCTCTAGGAATTGGAGGGATATTTGGACTCAAGTCCAAATCTCTAGCAATTAGAGGGAGATTTAGACTTGAGTCCAAATCTCGAAGCATGGAGGGGAGATTCGGACTTGAGTCTAAATCTCTAGGAATTCGTGAGGGAGATTTAAACTTAACTCCAATTCTCTACCAATTGGAGGGAGATTTGAACTTGAGTCCAAATCTCTAAGTATAGGAGGATATTTAGACTTAATTCCAAATCTCCAGGCACTGCAAAGAGAATTGGACTTGTTGAGTCCAAATCTCTAGCCTCCCAACAAGATTTGGACTTAAGTCTAAATCTCTAAGCCTTACAGAGACAAACCTCCAAGCCTCCCAAGGATATTTGGACTAAAGTCCAAATCTCTAAGCCTCCCATTGGAAAATTATGGATTTGTACATGGTAAATTTGTACACAAACAAATCTATAAGATTTGACTAATAATTAATGGATATATTAAGAGTATGAAATTCCATCCTAAAACAATACTAATTTTTTAGAATGGTTTCCATTCTTATGACAGGTGAAATGGCCCTTCAATTTCAAAGCAGAGAATGTGTTGATATGCTCATCAATGGAGATATAGTCACTAGTAGGAGAGTCCTTTCAATTGAAGAAAATGATTATTGTCACAAGGGGAGCTTCTTGGTTGTGGCAATGTGTCAGTTTCTATACATAAATGCTTTAACAAGGAGTTGGCCCTACCATTTCCTACAATGGATGCAGTCACGATATGTGAGGGAATTGGTAGCATTGTCAAGTAGGATAAGCAATTCTTGCAAAGGTCACCAAATGCATCAAAATTTTTGAAAAGACCATGGAATTTGAAGATGAGAAGAGCTTGGTTTTATATGATGATATTAATATTCAAGAAAGCTGGAGAGAGAAGAGTGTTTTGCTATGGTCTGAGGACAAAACTAATTGCATTGGTAGTGGAGTCATTCTTTTGGTCTTTCCATATGAGGCAGTGAACTTTGAAGTGCTTGGAGAAGAAGATGTGGGTGTGGGTATTGAGCAGGCATGTGAAACTAGCTCCTCAACATTGCCTACAATGGAAAGTGTTAACCTTGTGAGATGGCCTATCAAAAGACTTACCTTCAAAGATGAATCACCATTATTGGATGAAAAAATGCAAGTAGAGCATATAGCCAACAATGGGTTCAATGGGAGCCTTGCTTCCTTGCCTACTACAGCCTCCTCGACGTGCACAGCAACCTCGACGCGCACGTCGACCAGCAGTTAGAGATGACGATTTTGCTAGCTATAGGATGCTCTATTCCCTTGATCAAGTTCTTAGCAATATTGTTACCGCACTTGGTATATTTGTTGCTAAAAGCATTTTCCCATTACATTATTACTTTGTGGTTGCTCATGTCTCAAAACACCATCAGATTTTGTTTTACTCTATCCAAACATGATGACATTACTGGATCTCTTTATATGTCGTACCATCACAAAATGTTCCCATCTCTTTATTCGTGGTTGGGTGGTTGTTCACACGCCCATCTGTGGCTCTCTTTTTTGTTCCACCCCCTGGTCTAGTTTGTTGTATAGGCGCCCATCTAGTTGTTTACGGCATTATTACTTTGCGGTTGCTTCTATCTCAAAACACCATTAGATTTTGTTTCACTCTATCCAAACATGATGACATTACTGCATCTCTTTATATCTGGTACCATCACAAAATGTTCTTCTTCTTGATGGGCTTGCATCCCTATAACATGGTGTATCTTCTCTTCTCATTTTTGTGACATTGCACTCTAACTTGTGCTTACTTTATCATTGAAGTCAATCCACCCTGTCAAAATAGCTCCTCAACGACGCCAACCAAGTGAGAGCATCACTGGTGTGAGAGATAAATATTATGTGAGATGCACATAATGGTAATAAATGGACATGTGCGAACACAAAACACATACATGCCCATATAATGCGCATGTAACAAAGTGGAATGGTCTCATATGAATAATGGGCCCAAGACCAATTGACCATGCCCATGCACCACACTTATAATAGTGCGAAAAGGGGGAGTCTTGTATTATACAGGCCACATAAACCATATTTTGGTACCTTTTTGATCATCAAGAATATACAAGTCTTATGCTCTCTTATCTTTCTAATCCTAGGCTGATCTCCATAGTCTAGGCTAATCCAAGTCTAATAAGGCTAATTAGGATAAATCTAAGATGCCACTTTCTTTCATTGTATCAGAGCCTAATCTTTGATCCATTTTCTTCAAGAAGTTCTTGGATTTCTTGATTTTCTTGGACTTTCTTGATTTCTTGATCAAGAAATGGGCATGGTGATTGTGGGATGCTGGAAATCTCTTTGATTTTTGGTTTGTCCTAAGCTTTTGGGGGGACTATGGATCACTGTGGACCAATATCTGGGGTAGCCGCTCCAAATTTGAAAAGAGGGTCCAAAATTGGGAAAGATTATTGTTAATCTTGATTAGAACTAATCAAAACGTTTGTATCTTTTCCCCTTTCTTGGTGTTTGATCCTTGATGGCTATGGAGCTCTTTCATGTGCTTAATCCTTGCCATTACCTAGCTTTGTAGATTAGCCATGCTTAGAGCTTTACAATGAACCTTCTTTTGGCCCTTAGAATCGTGATTTCACGCCGTTAGGCTACTGCCAAGACGTGCTACCCTATGCTGTGTTTCTTCAAGTGATTATGGCATTTCATGGCTATCAATAGCCAAAGCTTAAGCTTTAGCTTAGTTTAGACCCCCGTAGAGGTGGCTATAGCACAAATCGTGGCCGCTGTGAGGATGTTGCATTCAAGAAGCACACTATTCCTAGAGGATGGAGCTCAAAAGTTGATGTCAAAGGAGGGCAACAACACTCAAGAAGCTTTCTCAAGTGTGTAAGACAAGCTTCAATCCATTAATGTTTGATTTCTTTCCTCTTTTGCATGGTTGGGAGTTCATGGAGAAATTAGGGTTTCTTATCAAAATTTTCAAAAATTTCTTCATCAATCTTCTTAATCATGCTTGGCTATATGCATAGGAGTAATCAATTTGTGCATTAATCGAGGATTTCATGAGTAATTTTCTCCTCTTGCAATTTTGAAATTTCTTAAAAATTAGGGCTTCTTGCATGCTTTCATGGGATCCAGGGCATTCACTCTTATCAATGAGCCTTCCTCTACCCTCCTATGTCATCCTTGCATCAAAATGAATAGGGAATTAGGGTTATTTGAGAAACTTGGTTTTAGGGAAAGTGCTCTAAAATTAGGACTTGCCTTGGACTTTTCTTTATTTCACATGCATGGACATATGCTCATAGGTCTCATTGATCATTTTATACATTGGTTGCATCAAGGGAAGTGCATATATCCAAGTGTGGATGAAGGGAAGTGCATCAAGGGAAGTGCATATATCCAAGTGTGGATCATTGAAATCAAATTGTCCTTCTCTTTTGGAGTTTCCTTGGGTATCTTACATTGAATTATGTCCACTTGGAGAAATGGGAATCGATCGTATCAAAGGAGCACAATTGTATTCCCAAATAACCTCTTCTATGACATTAACCTCATACATTAGATAGTCGCATGCAACTATAAGTGCCAATTGTAAGTCAATTCATACACTTTCAAGTTCATGCTATACAACTCACACACACACTTGTATCCACATTTCAATTCCTAGTAATTAAGTGATGTGTGAGGATACCTCGGCATTTGGTGAAGAATTCGAGGGGGAGTATGTCTTGAATCTGCCTTGCCACCCGTGAGTGCCTTGGAAAAGTGGCAAGGTGGAGGATTAGGTACCGATGGTGAAGACATGGCCCCAACGTGTGCCTAGTTTCAACCTAGGTACGAGGGTGGGAAGAGCTTGGCCGAGAGATCGGCAAGCTTCAACACTCTACATCGACTCTGAAGAAGTGCTTATGAAGGATGCATTTCGTTAGTCAAAATATTGGCAAGCATGTGATTTAGTGTTGCAATTGATTTTCAATCAAGTGGGATTGAGATTTGGTTCCACAAACAAAGGAGATGCTGCCAAAATTTGGTCAAAATTCATGCATAAGTGCAATCTGAAACCCTAGTTCAGTCCACAATTGATAGAGCAGATTTGGAGGGCTATACATAGCTTGAAATATTGTATTAAGGGCTACAATTCAAGCTATCAAGCACTCAATTCTGACAACGATTGCTTGTCCAATTTTAGAAGATTCTACAGAAAGGTTAAAGTGGAGCCTAGTCAGAAACAACTCTTTAAATTGGCAAAGTGAGCATAGGGTTAGGTTCCCCATACCCTAAGCTTCCCAACTAGCCTTAAACCTCACCATTCGAACACCCGAGCTATCCGATACACTCATTTTTCCACTGGATATCCTGTTTCTGCAAAAATTATGCTTTCTAGGCTGAACCAATTTTGACATCATAGCTGGATGTTATACTCTTCCCTCATTCCAACAAGCTAAAAACTTAAGGACACAGACTCTGTTTGCTTCGTCAAAGTGGTCAATTACTCATCCGTTGACTTTTTAAAGAAGTCAAAACAAAGAGTACTTGTGCATTGACCTTGGTCAAAGTGATTATACACAGGGGGTTCTACACGTCATTGCCTCTCCATAGAGCTAAAGAGCTTGTAAATCAAAGTTTGGGAACATATCCAGATTGAATTTTGTCATTTTTCAATGGCATTCAAGTCAAAGACCAAGGCTACTTTCAAGGAAGTGGTTGATCATGAGGGTGGTGTCCTGGAAGCAAGGCAAGATGCTCAAGAGCATGTACAAAGTAATGTTGACTTGCATCAAGGGTCTCACATACCACAAGGCTCCATGGAGAATGTAAGGATTGTGCAATTGAAGATGTATCTTGATCGAAAAAACACTATGAGCCAAATGCTAAAGCTTATGGTGGAGAGCCTAGGCCAAAAATCTCAAGATGATGCAAGTGGGAAAATTTTCTTTAACCGCTTGGATCAAAGATTTGTAGCCATGAATCACCAATTCCAAAGAGTTAGTGACACCTTGCATGAAGGATTCGTTGAGATGAAGGAAGGGTTCACTAGCTTAGGGCAACAATTTAGCAAGGGGAAATAAGTCTCCAATGATCCATCGGTTCCTCGAGCATTGGGACCCCAACCTCCTGGATCTACAGTAGGCACTTTGAATGCAAATGCTACACATCTTTCTCAAGTTAGTCCTTGCCAACTTGAATCAAGTCATGGGCTTCCTAGGATGCACCAAGGGTGAAACAAGCATATTTGGAGTATTGATGCAACAAGGTGGTTATGGGATGCCTATGCATGGTCCCAGCCCTATATGAAACAAAGAAAGAAAGTATGATGGGGCCTGCCACTAGTTCAATTCTGAGAGAAGGGAAGGAGTGATGGTCGTGGTTCAGTCCAACCAAGGAGCATATCGATGTCCTTCATCCAGCCTGTGTGAGAGAGAAAGAGAGAACTTCGAACACTTCAATTGGTTGGCATGTGAGAGAGGGAGAGTCTTGAATGGTTCAGTCCTCCTTGAACGCTTCTGGCTACCAGAGAGAGGGAGGGAGAGTCTTGCATGGTTCAATCCTCCTCGAATGCTTCTGGCTACCACAGAGAGGGAGAGAGAATTTCGAATGCTTCAATCGGCTAGCATGTGAGAGAAAGAGAGTATTTCAAATGCTTCAAGCTCATCGATGAGGGAAAGGGAATCCATAGCTTCAACTAGCTATCCTCCTCTCCCCATGTTAACCACCTTGCTATATCCAAGTGAAGGCTCTCGTCGGTGCATGAGAGAGCAACATGTTGGCCTTGGCTTGGTCTAACCAAAAAAGAAGATGCCCGAGTCCATCGCCAGCCAGCTATCCTCCTCTCCCCACGTCAACCACCTTGCTATATCCAATTGAAGGCTCCAGTAATCACATATGTGGTCATTGTTTTAATCGGTCCAAATTTCCTAAGTAATGATTTTGGGTTCACTATAATAATTAGATATACTCCCTTAGATAGAACTAATGGGTTTGGGTGCCCATTGGGGTGTTCCCACCCATTTCTAATGTGGGTGTGAATACTTCACCTTAAAATTTACCAAAATCCTAAACATGATTTTTAAGAATTTCAATGGCCAATTTTGGCACCTGCAAAAAGCCAATCACTAATCAACAAGCAAAGGCATCCACACAACCTTGTAGCCAGTATTTATGGGCATCCCCAACACCACGGAGCTATCGTGAGAAAAGGGATTGAAGACCTCGATAGCACATAGCATGGATGATTTACCCGCACTCTGGGAGGATCAATTTTTCTCACCAAAAGTTGATTATCCACACTTTGATTTGGACCACACAGGGAATGGGACTTCTTACTTAGAGGAGAGTCCTGTTCAAGATCTTACTTTGGGAGAGGA